>NC_061098.1:14631287-14636371 GCF_015104395.2 Macrobrachium nipponense
ATCTCGTGCTGGCAAGTTCCATCCACTAACCGAACTATTCAATTTTCCTCAACGTCACTTTTATCACTCGAACATCTTACAGAGGGCTTATCATTACATAGCCGTTTACCTTATCTCCTTCGATATATAAAAAGAGAGAAGAAAGCAATGCCTCTTTTCTTGGATAAATATATAGCTTTGAATTTGCGAAGCCCAGGGGGGCGGGCGCCTGGCGAATCGGGCGGAGAGACTGCCTAGGTCGTTTCCGTACAAGCTTTACAGCGTTACTGACTGCCTGAGCTGAGTGTAGGCTGGCTGGCACACACGGATAGGAGGAGGGGGAGGAGGAGGAGGACTCACTCACGGTCACACGGGAAGAACGTCGAGTTGCCAAACGTTTTATTAAAAGTGGAGATTTCGCTCTCCGGGGTTTATCCGTTCGCTAATTTAAATCTCCGCTAAAATAAGCCGGTTGGATACGTTATTCAGCGTTCTGACATATTTGAATGGCGCGATGTCTTCCGTCCGTTATTACGAAATCGGAGACGTTAGTTGTCCCCGCTTGCAACACGCGGCATCTCCGATCGGAAGTCCTAGACACAATCCTGTACACGGTAATGCACATGGAGAAGAAGAAGAGGGAGGGTGGTGGGGGGAGAGACAGAGGGGGTGGGGGAATAATTATCGCGACTGGTAGAAACAAGAACAACGTAGGGACCGAGAAATGAAGTCTTGAGAAAAGACAGAAAACGCAGAATTCTAGATTCAGTGAAGGAAAAACGTTTGAGGAGTCGAGTGTCTTATTATCATTATTTTTTTTTTGGGGGGAGGGGGGTCTCCAGTTGCCAAAACACACACACACACACACATAATATATATATAATATATATATATATATATATATATATATATATATATATATATATATATATATATATATATATATATATAATATATAAACCTGATGTCTATTTTGCTCTCTCATTGTATTCATTAGCATTATCATAATGTATGCCCGTATATATATACGTATGTATGTATGTGTATGTATGTGAGTGTGTAAGCATGCAAGTATGTATGTATTTTTACGGCCTTGTTCATTCACGGAAAACGTGATAAACAGATGGAACAGTATCCATAAATACATAGTTTTTCATAATTCCATAAATCTGAGAGAGAGAGAGAGAGAGAGAGAGAGAGAGAGAGAGAGAGAGAGAAGAGAGAAATTCACCAGGGGGTCTTGGCGGTTCACCTCTCCCGAAATAATCATCAAATTTTCCAGTTACTTCTGTCGTGCCGTCCATACTGATCAGCTTTTGACCCTTCCCCCCCTACCCCCTCCCCTCTCTCTCTCTCTCTCTCTCTCTCCGCACCCACCCTCCCCCTTACCCTCACGGAGGCGTACTAGGACTTGGGACAAAAAAAAAAAAAAAAAAAAAAAAAAAAAAAAAAAAAAAAAAATAGACAAAAAAAAAAAAAAAAAAAAATGATAAAACGTTCGTTTGATGCGAACGTTTTCTACTGCTACGCGAAATGTTTTCAGAATCTTTCTATTAAAACATTTTACCCGATAAATTACAGAGAACTTTTAAACGTTTCGAAAAAAATAAATAAAAAAATAAAAAAACTTTACAACCTGAAGCTTTCGATAATCGATGACACTTCGGACACAGACGAATCATTCTGATGTTCTCTTTGTTGTTTTCAAAGCTTCTTATATATAAATAAATAAATAAAAAATAAAACTTTTTTTTGGAATTTAAGTAGTTTTCAGCGATCTCTCTGGTTTAATATTTAGCTTAGCTTTTAGCAATCTCTCCTATTTTGTTTTTGGCATTGTCTCTTTTTTTTAGTTTTTGCAATGTTTATTATTAATTTTTTAGGAATGTCTGTTGCTTAGTTAGTTTTTAGCAATGTCTATTATTTAGTTTTTAGTAATATCTCTTATTTATTTTTTAGTAATGTTTATTGGCAATAGCTCTTACTTAGTTTTTAGCAATGTCTCTTACTTAGTTTTTACCAATGTCTCTTACTTAGTTTTTAGCAATGACTCTTATTTAGTTTTTAGCAATGACTCTTGTTCAGTTTTTAGCAATGTTTATTATAGTTTACTAGCAATATCTCTTGCTTAGTTTTTAGTAATATCTATTTTTTAGTTTTTAGCAATGTCTATTATCTCTTGCTTAGTTTTTAGTTTTTGGCAATGTCAATTATCTGCTATTTAGTGTTTAGTTTTTAGCAATGTCTATTATTCAGTTTATTTATTAGCAATCTCTCTTATTTAATCTTTAGCGATTTCTCTTATCTAATTCTAGCAATCTCTCTTATCCTGTTTTTAGCAATCTCTGGCGAGTAAGTGTGTTGAAATACACAGAAGTGTTTTGAAATACACATAAGCTGACACAGGATACAAGACCTGTATTGCCAAATATAGCAACGCTAACACAAACCTATACACGTTAGCGTTAAAATGTCGAACAAGCGTTTCTCCGACCGACGACATGGAACAAAGAATTCTAAATGTAACAAAATATCTGACGAAATCATTATCAAAGACCAATTCTACTCTCGGCAAAGAATAGCAAGCAGTAGACCTACTTGGGAACCATATTACGAAGCTAGATACTTCTATACTCAGCTATACTTTTTGAAATCATTATCAAAAGACCAATTTTACTCTCGGCAAAGAATAGCAAGCAGTAGACCTACTTCGGAACCATATATTCAGCTATACTTTTAAAACAGTATAGGCCTGCCTAGGAACAAAATACGAATACAGGAAGACCTAAAATAATTAGCCATACCTTCTGGTAAGAGAGTGATTATGAAACCCTCTTCCTTTCCATACAAAAGCATTTTTTGACCCAAATTCGGATGCTCACTGAGTCTATTGTGATGTTAGTTAGATGGGAGAATCGGTCAAGCAACGCTTTGTTAACTCAATTCTTCTGGCTTCCGGTTCCAAATTCATTCCAGCTATATCTACGCATCTCCTCCATTTTTTTTTTTTTTTTTTTTTTTTTTTGTACTTCATGAAATTTGTTTTTGTTGTACTTCATGAAATCTGTCAGTATTCCAGTTTCTTATTGGATATAAAACTAATCCAGTTGCCTCGTGAATTTTTAAACCTTAAAACAGAAATGTTAAAACCTTAAAACATAATTTTTAAGCCTTAAAACAGAATTTTTAAGCCTTAAAACAGAATTTTTAAGCCTTAAAACAAATTTTTAAACCTTAAAACAGAATTTTTAAACCTTAAAACAGAATTTTTAAACCTTAAAACAGAATTTTTAAACCTTAAAACAGAATTATTAAACCCTAAAACATTTTTTAAGCATTAAAACAACTTTTAAACCCTAAAACAGAACTTTTTAACCTTAAAACAGAATTTTTAAACCTTAAAACAGAATTTTTTAAACCTTAAACAAAACTTTTAGCCGGATGGGTGAGCGAAAATGATCCGGCGTACAGAAAAAAAATATTAATAAAAAAATTAAATGTAAAAATTATAAAAACAGAAGAGGACAGACCTATCTATCGTTTCACTGACAATAACGTCCTTTCTCCGTGATCTAAGAAAGGATCAACGATTACAAAATCAAACATTAGAATCAACGAATAACGCTCAAAGTTTGTTTGTTCAAAGTTTGACGAAATTTGGTGAACAAAGCTTCCTTTTTCAAATCCCACATTTACTGAGGTATCTCTGGCGAATTTGAACCAGATTTATTTGTATTCGGGTACGCCCAGTAAATATCTATTTCAACTCAATCAAAAATCAGGTTAAATCCCACGTTTACTCAGGAATCTCTGTCGAACTTAATTCACACTCGTCTTGGCGTATGGCTCGAATTTTAACCAGATTCATTTGCATTCTAGTACACCCAGTAAATATCTATTTCGATTCAGTTTTCAAACAGGTTAAATCCCACGTTTACTAAGGTATCTCTGTAGAATATTACTCACTTTCGTCTTGGGGTATGGCCAGGAAATGCATTCTTCAACCCAGTGCACAATCGAGGCCCCGTCTTCATGTTGACCCAACAGAAACCTGCACCCAGGTATCATTGCCTAACCCACCGTTACAAAACAACGGGGAACACTATAAACAATGAATATATCACCACGAGACAGGTAGGGATGATTCAACCAGTCCTCTCCTCTCTCTCGAGTGGGCGTTGAAGGACAATCGTGTGGGCGTGGTGGAGAGGGCCCAGAATGAATGGGCGTGGGTGGATGTGTAGGAAGGCCTTAGGAGAGAGGGGGGGAGGGTGGAAGGGTGGGGCAGGGTCTCCATTGCTTTTTAAGCGAGAGTGGGCGTCCAGGAAATGATAAGGAGCTGCCGAACGAGGCAGAGATCCATATCGCTGAGAGAAGGCGTTTTCAGGCGCTGGAACAAAAGGGTCTGTGAGTCTGTGAGTGGGATGCCAGGACTTCCGGTCCTGGAAAAGTCCTGGAAGGGGAACTAATTACGATGGGGCCAAGATAGGGTGCAGATTAATAGCTGGAGAATTCGTCTTGATTATTACCTGCTCTAACTTACCTATGCATAGCTTGGTCTCGCATACCGTGGCTATGTGAAGTAATATATATATATATATATATATATATATATATATATATATATATATATATATATATATAATATATATATATGGGGAAGTTAGTTTTTATGGAGCGTACCTTTCAAGCCAGGTCGCTTGCGTGAGTAAGTGCTTTGCGATGTTAACACTAACCACGATATATATATTTATTTATATATATATATATATATATATATTATATATATATATCATACATATATATGTTTGTGTGTGTGTGTGTGTTTGTGTGTAACTGGTAAAAATGTTCTGTTACAACAGAATTCCATCTAATAAAAGGAGCCCAAAAAAACGCCAAAATACAGAGAGAAAATACTATATTTCAGACTGCTGTCTCCCTCTGCAGTAGAGGAAGACAGCACTCTCTGAAATACAGTATTTTCTCTCTATATTTTGGCGTTTTTATGGGCTCCTTTTATTATATATATATATATATATATATATATATATATATATATATATATATATATATATATATATTAGGACTTGTGCCTTGTATGATAA
>NC_061098.1:14636871-14684371 GCF_015104395.2 Macrobrachium nipponense
CCTTGTATGATAAGTATAGGATAATACAAATACAAATAACAACGAATCATAAAAGCGTAAATAGACATAAAACAATACGTTTAAAATGAAAAAAAAAATTGAATTTCTTTAATAAAAAAAAAATATAATAATAATAATAATAATAATAATAATAATAATAATAATAATAATAATCGAGAGACACAGATACACACAGAAAGCGAGAAAACACACACACACACACACACACACACACCAAAGAGAGAGAGAGAGAGAGAGAGAGAGAGAGAGAGAGAGAGAGATGGGGGGGAGAGAGAGAGAGAGCGAGAGAGCGTCATCGACTGTTTACTACAAGTATACAACAATACCACCACAAATAACAAAGAATGACAAAAGTGAAAATATACATAAAAAGAATATGTATAAAATACAAAAAAAAATTTTCATTTTCTTTACCAATAATAATAATATAATAATAATAATAATAATAATAATAATCGAGACACGGACAGAGAGAGAGAGAGAGAGAGAGAGAGAGAGAGAGTAGCTACCGAGCAAAACGACGAGGAAACAGGATACAGGACACAGAGCGAGCAAGAGCGCGCATGCGCGCCCCTGCATGAGGTTGGAATGAAGATTATGTGTAATTGCCCCTGGGAGACAAATTTTATGGGATGGGGGCCGATTTACGAGTAAAGGGTTGGGGCCTAGATTTTGAGGAGGAGCGGAAATGGGTCTACGGCCTGGGAAGGGGGAGAGAGAGAGAGAGAAGGAAGGTGATACTAGTAGTAGCAGAGACACGAGAAAGGAGGGAACAGAAATAGGGGTGGATAAAAGAGAGAGAGAGAGAGAGAGAGAGAGAGAGAGAGAGAGAGAGAGAGAGAGGCGGGAAAAAGGAACGAACAGAAATAGAAGTTGGATAAAAGAGACAGGAAGTAGAGAGAGAGAGAGAGAGAGAGAGAGAGAAAAGGAAGGTGATACTAGTAGTAGCAGAGAGATAGAGAGAAAGAGAGGCGGGAAAGGAGGGAGCAGAAATAGGGGTTGGATAAAACAGACAGGAAGTAAGAGAGAGAGAGAGAAGACAGAATAGGCGAATTGTCTATAAAGGAAAAGAGAAAGTGAGAGAGAGAGGCGGGAAAGGAGGGAGCAGAAATAGGGGTTGGATTAAAACAACAGGAAGTACAAGAGAGAGAGAGAGAGAGAGAGGGTCGAATGTAAGGATGAAGGAAGACAAGAGTGAGATAGAGAGAGAGAAGCTATACTACCAGATAGAGAGACAGAGACAAAGGAACGAACAGAAATAGCTGTTGGATACAATGAGACAGGAAGTAGAAGAGACGAAGCAAAAGAAAGTCTAGCAACAAAATAAAAAAAAAGATAAATGAGGAACAGACAGAAGAGAAAATGAAAAGAAACAGGAGGATTTGAGGGAACAGCAGGAAGATATGAGATTCTAAGGACCCTGTAAGACAAGTTCAAACGCTGAATGTATACTGCTGACGCGTGGACGAGATTATTCACATACAAAACACTGATCAAAACCATTGTGTCGAAGTGGAATGCAACGAAATAGGATGGAATTGTTGTAGAATTGGGAATGCAACGAAATAGGAATGAATTGTTGTAGAATTGGCAGTAATTCAGTTTCAATTCAGCTGACAAAGGGAAGTGACGACATAAACATTACGTACAGCAGGACGAGATTCACTGAAGAGTCGACGAATCGGCGATTTACTGGAGAGTCGGCGAATCTGAGGTCACCATTCGGGGAATGACCTTAGGAATGTCTTTAGTAGATGTCTCCGTGGCTTACTTACTTTCTGGTACGCACACACACACGCGCACACATACACACACGCACACACGGTCAGACCTTCAAGCACCTAATTGGTGTTTATTGTCATGTATATTCTCACAGGGTTTTGTGACAAATCCTTCAAAGGCATTATATATAAAGTCCACATTAACGCCAGTCCCTTACGACTTAAAGTAACAAGAAAACGACAAACAACCAACAGACAGGAATGAACTACAAATTGACTTTAAAAAAAAGGCAGGGGGATATTCTTCCGTCACAAAGGCAGTATATCCACGTGTCTACCACTTAGAAGGAACTCGATCTGAAGATTGGGACGTCTTTTTTTTTTATTCGACTCATTCACCTATTGTCCTCTCTCTCTCTCTCTCTCTCTCTCTCTCTCTCTCTCTCTCTCTCTCTCTCTCTCTCTCTCTCAAGGCTACTCATCATATCTCTTTCTCTCAAGGTTGATCATTTAAGTATATCATTCTTCTTCAAGGATGCTGCTGCTGCTGCTGCTCTCTCTCTCTCTCTCTCTTCTCTCTCTCTCTCTCTCTCTCTCTCTCTCTCTCAAAGCAGATCATTTAATTCTCCTTTAAGGATGCTGCTCTCTCTCTCTCTCTCTCTCTCTCTCTCTAGGCAGATCATTCAAGTATATCTTTCTCTTCCAATGATGCTGCTATCTCTCTCTCTCTCTATCTCCCAAGACTGATCATTTAAGTATAGACTTCTTCAAGGATGCTGCTGCTCTCTCTCTCTCTCTCTCTCAACACTTGACCTCCAAGGCACTCTTCTTCTTCTTCTTTTTTCACTATCCCAGCACTAATGAGTCCGCCAAGGCTTCGTTCTTACAATGATTCGCTAAAAACTATTAATAACACGAAGACTTAAGAAGCGTCTTCATGCTATGTCAATCCTTATGGTATTTAACTCATCTGGGAAAGAATTTTTTCTTCTTTATCCTTTGCAGCTGTAGTATAATAATGGATATGAGTATGATGCGTTCTTCAGTGTCCACACACAAACGTACTACATTCACCTGATAGCCCCGTGGGTTAAAGCGCGTCACAGTAGTACGTCTTGAGTTCTTGGTTTCCGTGGTTCGAGTCCACGAGCCGACGAATTTCTTATCAACTAAAAAATTCTCCTTCGGTTAATACATAATATATATATATGTATATACTATATGAAAATATACTAATTCCGCGGTAGAGCGATTTAGATATTAAAAGACAATTGTAGCTTAATGCTTGTATATAAGTCACGGTGACGTGATACAATTCATATATATATATATATATATATATATATATATATATATATATATATATATATATATATATAAGCGAATCCCACAGGAAAATGATAGTCAGAAATCCAAGCGCTTTCGTCTTGACTAAGACAATTGTCAAGGAGCTAATGAAATACAATTGGCTCCTTGACAATGTCTTAGTAAAGACGAAAGCGCTTGGATTTCCGACAATCATTTTCCTTTGGGATTCGCTTATCTATGAAGTCACGTGCATCTATTGTGATTTTTTTAAGCATATATATATATATATATATATATATATATATATATACATATATATATATATATATATATATATACATTATATATATATATATATATATATATTTATATATATTGAATATATACACACTCGTGTATATATATATATATAATATATATATATATATATATATATATATATATATATATATATATATATCTATATATATATATATATATATATATATATATATATATATATATATATATCCTATATATCAATATGAATATATACACTCGTATATATATATATATATATATATATATATATATATATATATATATATATACATATATATATATACATATATATATATATCTATATATACAAATATATGAAATATATACACTCGTATATATATCTATATATATGCATATATACACATCATATATATATATACATATATAGTACATACATACGCATATACATATACAAACACAATACATATTACATCCATCCGAAAACATGTATACGGAAACCAAGCGTACGGTCCTAAAAAAAAAAAAAAAAAAAAAAAAAAAAAAAAAAAAAAAACAAAAAAAAAAAAAAAAAAAAAAAAAGGCCGGGGAGGGAGAGAGAGAGAGAGAGAGAGAGAGAGAGAGAGAGAGAGAGAGAGAGAGAGAGAGAGAGAGAAGAAGCGTATACGCACATCACGTAAGTGCTCTCTGTTTACAGTCCCCATAACCAGAGGAGAAATGGACACATCACAAATCTGTAGGCCAATGTTTACAGCAGTAAAATTCTCGCGCGGCAATATACACTACGTCACCGTCAATATAACAAAACACAGGCAATATTCAGACTTTACATAGCAACACTAAAAGTGTCGAGAGAGATACACAAATACACACGAGAATCTATTTTTTTATAATTTTTTTAGAGTAGATAAAACTGAGATATACAAGATTGGTTTACAATTCCACAGTACAAATACGTATATGCTGGTATGATATAGAAATTCATTTAAATTCCAGGCTTATGTATATGTATATATATATATATATATATATATATATATATATATAGAGAGAGAGAGAGAGAGAGAGAGAGAGAGAGAGAGAGAGAGAGATACATATAACTAAACATATGGATATGTATAGACATATATATATAGACACACACACACACACACACACATATATATATATATATATATATATATATATTTTATATATATATATATATATAAAATTTAGGTTACGAAATTGTACAGATATTCTTTGTACTGAGATACAGCATACTTTTCGTTTTCTGTTATAAAACTATTAAGATGGCTATTTGTCTGTCCGCCCTCAGATCTTAAAAACTACTGGGACTAGAGGGCTGCAAATTGGTACGTTGACTATCCACCCTCTAATCGTCAAACATACCAAGTTGCAGCCCTCTAGCTTCAGCAGTTTGATTCTATTTAAGGTTAGAGTTAGCCATGCTCGTGCTTCTGGCAACGCAACAACACAGGCCATCAAGGGCCGCGGTCCAGAGACGTATATATACGGCTCTGCGCGGCTCACGCAGCATTATACCGAGACCATCGAAAGTTTATTTCCACCCAAATCAATTTTCTTAACAGCAAGGTGTAATTTGCAATTACTAGAGCATATATGTCCATAATATTTCTTAAGCGGTTACCACTTTATTCTGTATATTCATCTTCCGTGTTACGGCGATTTCTAAAATGTATTCGAGTGTTACAAATTCTCTCTCTCTCTCTCTCTCTCTCTCTCTCTCTCTCTCTCTCTCTCTGATATTTCGCAGTTTCATTTCACGTTGATAGCGATTCCTGATTTAATGTAACTCTCTCTCTCTCTCTCTCTCTCTCTCTCTCTCTCTCTCTCTCTCTCTCTCTCTCCTGCCAGATTCTTACCATTTTTTCAAGTTTTTATTATAATATTTTGTAAATTGGTTTTAATCTACAGGACGAACTGATGTTACATTTAAAGAAACAAATCTCTCTCTCTCTCTCTCTCTCTCTCTCTCTCTCTCTCTCTCTAGTCAGCTACGCCTAAGCCGGGAGCATAATCCATAAAGCCTCAAAGATGGTTTCAGTCAAGACACGAGAATTCCCCCTACACCATACCCCCACCCCTCCTAGCCTCCAGGACACTATACCCCCCCCCACCCCCCAACCCCAATCACACACACACCCCGTCGCGAGCCTCCAACTCCTCATAATTTACTGAACGTTTTAAGCATGTGGATTAGGGACGTCTCCGGAATGGGGGGGGGGGGGGGGGGGGCGCTTCGCCCCCCCCTTGGTCAGAACTCGAGTGACATGGCTCCCCTATGAATATGGAAAAGAATGATTCACGGAAGACTTCAAAGGTTCATAGGTACCGACCGCTCGGTTCTCT
Organism: Macrobrachium nipponense; assembly: GCF_015104395.2. NCBI lineage: Eukaryota > Metazoa > Arthropoda > Malacostraca > Decapoda > Palaemonidae > Macrobrachium > Macrobrachium nipponense. The sequence continues at coordinate 14,642,574 of NC_061098.1, forward strand.
CTCTCTCTCTCTCTCTCTCCCTAAGAGGGTTATGATGGTTGGTTAATTGTAGATAACCTTAAGTAAGAAGCTTCAGAGAGAGAGAGAGAGAGAGAGAGAGAGAGAGAGAGAGAGCATAACTTACAAAAAATGAATTATCAAATGGAGTCAGTCAGTCAGATTTATATTTATATATATATATATATATATATATATATATATATATATATATATATATATATATATATATATATATATATATATGTATATATGTCATACACATTACCTCTCGATTCCAGGACTGGCAGTGAAGCCTTAGCCAACCCCGCCACTGGTCACTGCCAGTCCTGGAATTGAGAGGTCGATGGTTCGCGCCTGTCGGCCGGCAATTATATTATCGCTTAATAAATTCCCCCTCGGTTAAACATATATGAAAGTATATTAATTCCGGGGTAGAGCGAATTAGATATTAAAGGACAATTTGTAGCTCGATATATATATATATATATATATATATATATATATATATATATATATATATATATATATATGTATATATATATGGAAAAGAAAGAGAGAGAGAGAGAGAGAGAGAGAGACTTAGGGTTCAAGGCCGTAAACTAAGGACACTTCCAGCCATCCAGCGCTTAACTACGCGAAACGCGGGGCGTTCGAGCGGTTGGACAGCGAGATGACGAGATCCCGAGGATAAAATGACAGGAAGTATAATAAGGATCTAAAAGCGGAAATGGGAGATAGAGGAAAGGAAGCAAGAATTGGACGGGTGGGGGGGGGGGGGGGTTAAAGTAGTACGGCTGTGAGGCGAAGGGGTGCTGTTAACAAACTATTTTAGTCATGCTTACAGTGTACCACGTGACGCGAACAGACGGCAGTATCATACACCTTAGGACCCCGAGAGAGAGAAATAGAAACACAAGAAATAAATAAATGAATAAATGGAAGCACAGTCAGAATTCTGAGAGAGAGAGAGAGAGAGAGAGAGAGAGAGAGAGAGAGAGAGAGAGAGAGAGAGAGAGAGTGGGGGGGGGGGGGAGAAGGGGGGTGATTATCAGCGCTCAGAAGGTGTCACAAAATTCTCCTACGACATCGACGTCAATTTTAAGGGAAATGAGACGTCTACTAATCGGCGACTTATCCGTCTAAAAAGTCGCAAGTACCGTGACTTCCGGTAGAGCCAACGGAGCAAAAGATCTCTCTCTCTCTCTCTCTCTCTCTCTCTCTCTCTCCTGGAGTCTACAGCAAATCGCATACCTCAATTCCGATTCTATCGCCTTGAGAGCATATGGCTCTTAGTAACCTAGATGGCGATTCGCATGTCATATTCTTCATTTTCAAATACTGATGTCAAGTCTTTGGAGAATATGATATGATGGCTTAGTAACCTATTTGCGATAAGCATGTCCTATTCTTCACGTTTGGAGAATATGATATGATGGCTTAGTAACCCTATTTGCGATAAGCAGTGGTCATAATTCTCATCGATGGAGATGATGATGGCTTAGTAACCCTATTTGCGATAAGCATGTCATATTCTTCACGTTTGGAGAAGATGATATGATGGCTTAGTAACCTATTTGCTATAAGCATGTCCTATTCTTCAAATATTGATATCCGTATATAATCTTGAAATATTGAACCACGGCCATGTGGTGGCCTGTCCTATACCGTGGCCAGACGCAACATTATGGCTAACTTTAACCTTTTATAAAATAGCAACTACTGAGGCTAGAGGGCTGCAATTTGGTACGTTTGATGACTGGAGGGTGGATGATCTACTTACCAATTTCCAGCCCTCTAGCCTCAGTAGTTTTTAGGATCCGAGGGCGGACAGAAAAAGGTGCGGACGGACAGACAAAGCCAGCCCATTAGTTATCTTTGACAGAAAATTAAAAGCAAGCACTTTAAACTCGACTAAAGAATATGTAATGAAAAACACATTCGCTCAGTCACAATAATGTTTTCGGCTCGAATCACGAAGCATCGGTCGAGGAGGAATTACTAACACAAGAGGAAGCAGAACCTCTCTCTCTCTCTCTCTCTCTCTCTCTCTCTACCCATTTACGGGAAGCAATAAGCGTGAAGCGAGCTAATTCTGCTGCTGCTGTTCTTGCTGCAACTCCCAGCTTCTGCTTCTGCTACTGCTGCGTAGCTGCTGCTGCTGCTGCTGATGCTGCTATAAGCAGATGTCTAGGCGTCTCATAATCACAAGGATTCGAGTCCTGACAAAAAGTCGTTCGTGTCTGTATGTAGCAGAGAGATTAAGATTGCTGATGCTGCTGCTGTTGTTGTTGTCCTTCCCTGCTTCTGCTACTGTTATAAAGCAGGTATAGGCGTCTCCTAACCAACGCGGACTGAAGTCTTGAAGAACGTCGATCCTGACGAAGACGGAGACACGATTTCTTGCAAGAAGATCTTGACATAGTAGTTTTTTTTCCCTAGACAGGAATTCCTACGCAATGGTGATTCAGTCAAGCCATGAAAGGGTCGGGAAGGGGTCAGGGGATTACGAACGAAGGTTAGGGCGTAGGGGGGGGGGGGGGGGGGGGGAGTGGAGTGTGACGTTTCTTCAATAACAGAACGTATTCTCCTTAAAATAGTGTATATTTAAACTAATACAGATAGATATATACAGCAATGGAGACGTCCGGGGTTATTCTAGATCTATACAGCAACTGGACTTTATGAATTTGAGACAAAACTTGGTTACTTAAGATTTATTTAAAACAACCAGAGGACATCTATGCAGATAAACATTTTCAACATAAACAATTGACATGAATTTCAGACAAAACTTGGTAACTTAAGGTTTGTTTAAAACAACTGAGGACCATTGTGTAGATAAACATTAGTGATATAAACAATAGACATAAATTTGAGACAGAACTTGGTTACTTAAGGTTTGTTTACAAAACCAGAGGACCAATATGAAGATAATCTTCAACATGAACAATAGGCATGAATTTGAGACAAAACTTGGTCACTTAAGGTTTGCTTAAAACAACCAGAGAGAACCATTATGAAAACAAACATCTCCAGCATCACCAATGGAGAAGTCATTCGCCTTAACACTCGTCACAGAGGGGGGAAAGGATAGGAAGACTGTTTGTCCAAACGGGAGGAACCTCAGGTAATGATGATTTGAATGGCAGGAAGAGAGAAGAGGGTTGATGAGGAAGGGAGGGTTAGGAAGGAGGAAATAAAGTGGGAGAGAGGGAGAGAGAGTGAAGAGATAATCTTGACGAAAATAGAAACAAGTAGGCATAATGACGCGCTGCTCACCGGTATGCCCTTGGGGAAGGGAAGTGGACGGGGGGATATTGGGGAATGCCCGGAAGAAATGGGTAATGGGGAGCTTGGTTGGTTGGTTGTGCATTCGTGACCAGGGGATACGCTCCGATGACGGAACAGTAACACAATGGGTTTTGCTTTTTCGGCGGAGGCGGAACACCGTCGAATGACGCTACATGGAGTGATTTTCGTATTGCGACTTCTACTTCTTCGATTCATGGTGGACGAATTAAGTTCCCGAATAGATAACAATTACGTTACGTTTTCAAGATGCATGAACGTTGCTTTCTCAAGAGTTAAAGGACTCTGAATAATAGGAGCTTTCCTTTATTTTACTTATATATATATATATATATATATATATATATATATAATATATATATATATATATATATATATATATATATATATATATATATATATATATATATATATATATAATTCTTTTGACAGCCATAAAAAAAAATAACTCCTAATTTACTTTTGAATTTACGCATGCAAATGACACTATACTCCTTTCCTTAACACCTAAATTTCTAGTTAATAATATATATATATATAATCATATATATATATATATATATATATATATATATATATATATATATATATATATATATATATATATAGCCAAAAATCAGCAGGAGGCCACTCGGCACAGTCACACTCAGTAGATGAAGGCAGGCAGGAACACACATACAGTTGATATGTTAATAAAATGGAAAAGATTTTAAATGATCATATAACTAAATTTCACGAGATTGGTAACTCCCGATTACCAGAATATCTTCAAGACTGAGGATAAAATAAATAGATTTCTTCGTACCCTAAAGAACGATCGCGTCATTAACGAAGACACTTACGATCAGCTTTTTTGCACTGTCATATCCTATGGTATTCTTTACGGCCTTCCAAAAATTCATAAGCCCAATGTTCCCCTTCGGCCTATCTTGGCCTCATACAAATCTCCTATTTACAAACTAGCTAAGTACCTTGTCCCCTTATTGGAGCATTTGCCTAAGAATAAATATACTCAGCCAAACTCTAACAAATTTAAAGATTTAATATTACCTCAAGACCCCGACTTATTTATGGCCAGCCTTGATGTTGAGGCCCTGTTCACTAATGTACCTGTTAAAGAAACTATTAGTATTATTTTAAATAAGTTATTTCCTGATCCAGATTCTAAGTTTTGTAATTTTAAAACTTTAGAATTGGCCGTGCTGGACACGGCTTTTGTTTTTTAACGGGAAATTGTATAGGCAAGTAGAAGGGATGGCTATGGGCTCTCTTGGCCCAACATTCGCTAATATTTTCATGTGTTCCCATGGAAGGAATCCCATGCTTGATGATTGCCCATTATCTTTCCGCCCCCTGTTTTATCCACGATACGTGGACGACACTTTTGCCCTTTTCAGGAGTGAGTTTCATTCTGAGTCTTTCCTTGAATTTGCCAACTCACGTCACCCTAACATCACGTTTACTATCGAAAAGGAGCAGGAGTGTCGTTTACCATTTTTAGACGTTGTGGTATCTAGGGATAGTAACTGTTTTAAAGCCACCATTTTTAGGAAGAAAACCTTTACAGGTTTGGGCTCCAATTTTTATAGTTTTTGTTTTTTATAACTTTAAGTTAAATTCTGTTTATGCACTTATTCATCGGGCGCTATTACTCACTTCAGACTGGCAACTTTTCCATAACGAAATTACCTTCCTTTACAAATATTTTAACGATAACTGTTTCCCTACCAAGATCATTAACAAGGTCATACAGAAATTACTCAGCAAAAAGTTCTCTAACAGCCCTTAGTATTTTAACGTTCCAAAGAAAAAATTCTACGCATCCTTTCCGTACATAAAATCTGACCACTTCCGTACAGGCTTCACCAAAATAACCAATGAACATTTTAATGCCCTTGACGTAAATTTGATTCCAAAAAAAAACCTTACAACTGGCTCTCTTTTCAGAGTAAAAGACCGACTCTGCCCTTTGATGACGTCTAATGTGGTATATAAGTATACTTGTCCCAGATGTGATATGGGAAATTATGTGGGATCCACGAAGCGTCTTCTTAGGGTACGAGTCGATTCTCATAGGGGGGTTAGTCATAGAACTGGATGTCGCCTATCCAACCTAGATGCATCCAACATAAGAAATCATTCTTTGCCATGTAAAACTAACATCCAATACAAAGATTTCTGTATAATTGGACAGGTAAACAACTATAAAGAGCTATTTATTTTAGAGACATTGAAAATTAAACAACTTGTTCCGGTTTTAAATACCCAGTACCCCAGTCCTCGGCTGTTCAACTTTTTTTATCTTGACTTTGTTGTTGTTCTTAAAGCCTCTTATTTTTTACTTTTCGTTTCTGCCTTCAGTTTTACTCTTGACTTTGCTCTGCAGGTTAGCTCCACTACCTTTATTTGTATTTATCATTTATTATTATCAATATATATTTTTTAATAAATCCTTGTAGATTAATGTTCAATTCCATGTTTTTTTTGTAACTTGTGTTTTAACTTAACTTATTGCGTTTTTAAATTTGGTCTTTTAAAATTGACTTTTAGATAACTATTTTTGATTTTATATTTTTTTTAAAAATTTTTTTTGTTTTTTTTAAAAATTATTTTATTTACATCTATAGTAGAATTCCTTGAGGATGCAATAATGTATTGCGAAACGTCGGAATAAATGTTAAAATGTCAAATTCCTGTGTGTTCCTGCCTGCCTTCATCTACTTAGTATATATATCATATATATATATATATATATATATATATATATATATATATATATATATATATATATATATATATATATATATATATATATATATATATATATATATATATATAATATATATATATATATATATATATATATATATATATATATATATATATATCTTTTGAATTTATGCATGCACATGACACTATACTCCTTTAGCTAATACCTAAAAAGTCCTAAGTATCGCAAGCGATGAAGCGCCCCGATCAACGGATGCAATTCTATTCTTTTCCAACAGACAATCCGAAATTGTGGGAAAAGGATTGTTACTCAGGACGGGACTTGTCTTAAAAAAAAAAAGCAACAACAACATCAAACAACAACAAAGACCACACCGACAATACACATCACTTCTTCATTTTTTCACGGAAGGAGGTGAGAGGTGAGGCGGTTGGGGTGGGGGGGTGGGGGTCTTGGGGGGGGGGGGGTTGGGGGGGGGGGGGGTTGGGGGGGGGGGGGGGGGGGGGGGTTAACCCTACTATTTCGACGGGACTTGCGAAAGATCGTAATGGGAGCGTTACTGGGAATGCCTTCCTACGCACAAAGCAAGTTTCACTTTCTAGGGCACTGGGAAATGATGGTCGCTGGCTCAGGGACGCCTCATAATGACAGGATATATATATATATCTGTCGCAACAGACACATATACGGTGCATGCATTGTGTATGTACGCACATACGCGTGTATATACCCATATGCCTCAGGTGTGTGTATACTGAAGTTTATGTCTGGTTGTGTGGGAAGGTCTTCTCTTGTGTGTGTGGGTATGTATGTATGTATGTATGTATGTATATATATATAAATATATATAAATATATATATATATATATATATATATATATATATATATATATATGTATGTGTGTATGTGTGTGTATGTGGTGTATGTGTATGTGTGTATATATATATATATATATATATATATATATATATATATATATATATATATATATATATATATATATATATATAAAATATATATGAGTCTGATATATATCTATAATATACTATATGGGTCTGTGTGTGTTTAAGAGGGCTTCCCAAGGAAACGAAAGGAACAAAAGGATAATTACCACGTTAAGTTGCGTCACTACGCTCGCCTTCTTCTTCGCGGTTTCAAAAGACTGAGGTTCTCGGGAAGAGATCCGGGGTAAAAAAAAAAAAAAAAAAAAAAAAAAAAAAAAAAATAAAAAAAAAAAAAAAAAAAGGGGGGAGGGGGGGGGGGGGGGGGGGGACCGAAGACTAGGAATTTCAAGGTATGAGCGGCGATCGGAAGGATGCAATAATGCGTGCCCTATTTAACAAAAAAAAAAAAAAAAGTGTAAATTCAGTTATTGTGATGAAATGAAATATAATTCAATATAATATATATATATATATATATATATATATATATATATATATATATTACGTTAACGAAGTGCCAAGTATCTGGTTACCATTTATCAATTATTACCTCACCAAAAGCCAGACACCTGAACCCTCATAACACGTATTAAATGACTGAATACTCTAAAAGGCAACAGTGATCCCTTAACACTTACCAGTATTGCAGAAAATCAGACTAAGTACATCAAAACAGGTGTGAGGTAATCTTGTAAGTAATTAAATTAATCAACGACTTTAAAAGTTTAAGTATTTCCCTGATTGTAGAAGTCTAAGTACTTCCCTGGTTCTAAGTCACTTCAAGTAAATTGAAGGAAAGCTAATCAATTACCACTCTATGTTTCTACCTAACATAAATATAATCATAATTAAATGCAAATAATACTGATTAGAAATAAAAACACTATACAAATTTTAAATATAAAAATTTATTATTAAATTCAAAATTTATAAGTGAAATTTCACAATATCAGGGAAAAATTACTGTTACTTGAATACAAAGTAAAGTTTAATTAATTCTTAATTCTTGATTCAAATTAAGTAAAGATAAATAAAAATAATTAATTTATCACAAAATTCAAGAAAATTAATTCAATTGAAATTCAAAAGTGTTAGGACAATAATTGAAAATTTGAAATTAATTTACAAGTGCTAAAACAACAATAAAACTTGCAAAAGAATTCTTAAGTAAATGCAATTAAATTCACAAATGTTAAATTTAATTAATGTACAATGATTAAGCAATGAAAATAACCAAGTCAATTAAATTGTGAATGCAAATGAAAACATAAAATAAAAAGACACACTTCAATAAGAAAATGAACAAGTGCACAAACAATTGAACAAACACAAAACACAAAAATATTCAATGTGTAAAAAGTGTAAATCTCTTTACACTCAAAACATTGTAACCAACAAGTTTTTTTTTTTTTTTTTTTTACACCAAACCTTCATAACCACCTGTTATTAGTTATTACTTAACCAAACCGTTTATTAGTTATAGTTATTAGTTAAACCAAAACGTTATTAGTTATTAGTTAATCATTGTTCCTAACAATTATTAGTATTAGTTGCAACTAATAAAATATAACACACTTACCTTGGTATTACCCTACCAATTTCTTTCTTTGCTTTAGCTGCAGGCTTGCATTCACATTTCTTTCTCAAAAACCAGGCGCCGTTATGAAATAATGTTTGTTCAGATTCCACAAAAGAAACTAAATAACACTAAATAAAATAAACTCTAAGAAATATCAAATATGAAATTCTAAGTTACGAGTGACCAGTTTACATTACGTTAATATAACCTCAATGATGTCGAGAGAGAGAGAGAGAGAGAGAGAGAGAGAGAGAGAGAGAGAGAGAGAGAGAGATATCTGATCGCCTCACGGTTCTAAGATGTAATGAAATCTCTTCCTTTACGGAAGCTGGACAGGGCAGATGACAAAAAATGTATTTGGCACGAATGCTTCCACAAAGTTCAAAATCTGACGCAATCTTCATAAAGAAATGATGCAATCTCCACATGGGACTTGGCAAAGACATACAAGTACAAGACAAGTCTGTTAAAAAAAAAAGACGTACTCTACTCGATCGAAACGAAGGCTAAGCGACAATTAAGATTGACATGTTTTGATAACAACGCAAAGATTCGAGCTTGCTATCAAACGCGTTGACAAAATAGGAAAGCAAACGAATCTCGCAGACCCTCTAATCTTACAGTGTTGACATAAAAGTTAAACATTCGTAGTTTCGAACAGACAAAGAAAACCTCTCTCTCTTTTTACACTCTACGTTGAGTTATATATATATTCTTTTTACACATGTTATGCGAAATTCTGAACACACATTTTAAAACATCCTAACTCTAAGCTATCTAGGAATCTGAAAAATAATGCTACACAATTCTACATGACACTTCAAAGAGGGGAAATATGCATTTTGAAAGTAGCAATATATAATAAAATATATAATATATATATATATATATATATATATATATATATATATATATATGTATATATATATAAATATAAACACACACACACACACACACACACACACACACACATATATATATATATATATATATATATATATATATATATATATATATATATATATATATATATGTATACACACACACACGCAGCGCACGCACAAACAAACACACACTGTAGAAGAGAAAACAGAGACAAAGTATAAAAGCCAACCGAAAAACCTTGACTAAAAAGACAAACCAGAGAGATCGCGCCGCCTTGTTACACTGATCGAAGCATTGAGGGACAAAATATTTGCGTTGCGCAACATCGAGATTGATTGATTGATTAGTTGACTGACGGGTGTCGGATTTCATGGGCTTTCGCGATCCCTTCCTCAAAAGAGGCGATCGAACTGAGTACCGGAATTAGGACGTTAGAAAGACCAGAAGGTTAGACTGCTTTTTTTTTTTTTTTGTGGAGTTATTTTTTTGTAGTCAGAGAGTCTTGTACGTAGTTGAAATATATATATATTATATATATATATATATATATATATATATATATATATATATATATATATATATATATATATATATATATATATATATATATATATATATATATATATATATATATATATATATATATATATATATATATATATATATATATTTATATTATATATATATACTATATTTCTATATATATATATATATATATATATATTATATATATATATATATATATAATAAAAAGGACCCCATAAAAACACCAAAATACAGAGAGAGAAATACTATATTTCAGAGACTGCTGTCTCCCTCTTCAGGTAGATGAATGAGAAAAGTTACAGAAAAGGTGGTATTTATACCAAGAGGTCCAACCACAGGTAAGACAATTTAGGTCACTCCCACTGATAATCTTCCTTTAATCTTCTTAAGCGTCGGTTGAATGAAAGCCTGGTCGACGATATCTGAGTCCCATGCTCCCTTTGAGATATTCATTACCTGCCTCTCTTTGATCAGGGCCGATTCCACCATTTGACTCTTCTACCGGCAGTTGCTGCTATAAATTATATGTGACAAATTCCAGTTTATATTATGGTTATGTTCATTTATATGGTTGAAACTAGCTGAGTTCTGTTGTCCATACCTAACTGACCGTTTATGTTGTATTAATCTCTGGGGAAGTGATTTTCCTGTAAATCCAATGTAAGATTGGTCACAGTCCAGGCATGGGATTTCATAAACTCCTATATCCTGGGGGGATGTCTTTTGTTGGACGTTAATCAGGGATTTGGCTAAGGTATTTGGGTAAGTAAATGCAAAAGGGTTAGATTTCCCGAGGGTCTGGGTCACTGTCTTAAACCTGTCCAGGTGTGGAATTTTAATTTTAATTTTATTGCTCGGTGTCTCTGGTCTTGTCTTGAGGGGGTTGGTAGAAAATAACATTTGCTTTGTGAATTACCTTCTCAATTATATGGTCAAGATACCTTAAAGATGACAGCTGTTTACGAATTAGTTCAAATCTTTTTCAAGGAAATCTGCAGAACAAATTCGTAAGGCTCTTAAGAATAAAATTCCACACCTGGACAGGATTAAGACAGTGACCCAGACCCTTGGGAAATCTAACCCTTTTGCATTTACTTACCCATATACCTTAGCCAAATCCCTTATTAACGTCCAACAAAAGATATCCCCCAAGGACATAGGGGTTTACGAAATCCCATGCCTGGACTGTGACCAATCTTACATCAGATTTACAGGAAAATCACTTCCCAAGAGATTAATACAGCACAAACGGTCAGTTAGGTATGGACACAGAACTCAGCTATTTTCAACCATATAAATTAACGTAATCATAATATAAACTGGAATTTGTCACATATAATTTATAGCAGCAACTGCCGGTAGAAGAGTCAAATGGTGGAATCGACCCTGATCAAAGAGAGGCAGGTAATGAATATCTCAAAGGGACCATGGGACTCAGATATCATCGACCAGGTTTTCATTCAACCGACACTTAAGAATATTAAAGGAAGATTATCAGCGGAAGTGACGTAAATTGGCTTACCTGTGGATGGACCTCTTGGTATAAATACCACCTTTTCTGTAACTTTTCTCATTCATCTACCTGAAGAGGGAGACAGCAGTCTCTGAAATATAGTATTTTTCTCTCTGTATTTTGATGTTTTTATGGGCTCCTTTTATTAGATAGAACTCTGTTATAACAGAATATTTTTACCAGATATATATATATATATATATATATATATATATATATATATATATATATATATATATATATATATATATATATTACTTTTTCGTAGCATTCGGTTTTCATATTGACTTAATTGGCGAATTCCATTGATTTATTGTCTCCTCTTGCCGTTTGTTTCCAATCGGTGGAAAGGGTAAATTAAATGCCTCTATTCATTTCGCGTAGGCAATGATCGAGTTGCATGGCGTGGGATGGAGATAACGTCTATGTATTTTTTTAAAAATAAACACAATATATATATATATATATATATATATATATATATAATATATATATATAGTATATATATATATATTATATAATATATATATATATATATATATATATATATATATATATATATATATATATATATATATATTTTATATGTGTTGAGAGAAATTCACAGTCTCGTGAAGAACAAATTGTTAAAAAAAAACCACAATTATATATTAAAATATATTTCTATGTAAAGAACATAGAAATATATTTTAATATATAATTGTGGATTTTTTAACAATACAGTATATATATTTATATATGTGCATGTATATATGTAAAAATATGTATTTATAGATTTATAAACGAACACAATATATAAATGTATATGTAAATACATATATATATACATACAAAAAGTATGTATACACGTGTGTGTGTGTGTGTGTGTGTGTAAGGAGTTAGATGCAAGAGCCAGTGAACAGATGGAAAGGTTTATTCTGGGCTCACATCGTCTTAAAAAATATATAAAAACAAAGGATAAAAAATACTGACAAAGCTATGACATCTGACTCACGATCCTTCTTCCTTTAATAATGAAACCGTTCCTTCAAGTTATCCACAATCGAAAAATCAGTAAAAACAAAGGTGATCAGACGTCATTACAAGCAAAATCCGCTTGCAGAGAGCTTTTCCGAAGCAAATTATCCTAATGGAACCTTGATGTTTCTTCTTCTTTCTTTAACGGGGGTTACAGAAAACTGCTGAGATTGTTATTTGTCCGTCCGTCCGCATTTTTTCTATCCGCCCTCATATCTTAAAAACTACTGAGGCTAGAGGGCTGCAAATTGGTATGTTGATCATCCACCCTCCAATCATCAAAAATACCAAATAGCAGCGCTCTAGCCTCAGTCGTTTTTATTCTATTTAAGGTTCTAGTTACACATGGTATTGCGTCTGCCACCGCAACAACACAGGCCACCACGGCAGACTGAGCGTTTCATACGGCATTATATGTTGTGCAGAAAACTCTTCGGAGCATTTTTTGCTTATGTTTTATTGGTTGAAATATTGTACACCAGTTACGCTTGAATTATTTGACAGAAATTGATTATTGTGGGTCGAACGCCTTAAGGTTCGTCAAAATATAATTCGGTAAATCAATGATCATAAGAATTTAATGATGTGTAATGTCGACTGAAATATGACAGAGAGAGAGAGAGAGAGAGAGGAGAGAAGAGAGAGAGAGAGAGAGAGAGAGAGAGAGAGCTGAACACACTATATACAGTGCTATTCCATTTTTTACGATAGGGATCGCTAAACAATAAGGTACCAAGTTGCCAAAAGAATAAAAAAAAATCTTAGCAAAGTTTCCAAATGGTTTCTAAACGGTAAGCAAGGTTGGCAAGACTGGCTCAAGGTGAGAAGTATTAACATCACGAAATGTAGAAGCTTCGCAAAGGCCGAAAAGTATAATAAAAAAAAAAGATAAAAAAAAATAATCTTTCCTGCTTTAAAATTTCAAAAGTTTTTTTTTTATATTTTGCTATAAAGAACGTCGTAAACATCACTGTTTATAGAAGAATCCTCTCTCTCTCTCTCTCTCTCTCTCTCTCTCTCTCTCTCTCTCTCTCTCTCTCTCTCTCTCTCTCTCTACCAAGCAATGCAGGAACACTATAAAACATTCTACACTCAGCCCAACAGCAAACTTACGCAATCAGTTGAATGGAACAGTTTAAAATGGTTAATAAAACTGATTTAGTAACAGAAAAATACCTGGGATTTACAACTCTCTACCATGTAAATATAAATCCCTCCAACCAGTCATAAAACAGGTGCTGAAAATTAAATAAAAAGGGAGAGAATGACTTCAAACTTGATACTTTTAGATGAGATAGCAATTTCTGTCCTTACATACTATGCCAGAGGGTCTGCAAATCAATAAAATCAATACATCTCTTCACTCTGTTTTTCCCTTTGCCTTCTCTTACTTGGAAGCTTAAATTTAGGTCAGTGGTTCCTTTAGTGGGCTTGTTCCATTTGAATAGGGTTCATCTTCTGAATAATAATAATAATAATAATAATAATAATAATAATAATAATAATAATAATAATAATAATAATATAATAATAATAATAATAATAATATGCTGGAAGTAAACCCTCTTTTAAACATTTTTTTATTAAAAGTGATTGCTGCCTCAGCTGCATTATTTTATAAAGGTTATTCTCTATTTTTCTATTAATATTAATGCAGCTGGGGCAGCAATCACTTCTAATAAATAATAATAATAATAATCAATTGATACGCCTTTGCTAGTAATGCCTAAAAACACCTATATAATAATAATAATAATAATAATAATAATAATAATAATAATAATAATAATAATAATAATAATAATAATAATAATAATCAATTGATGCGCACTTGCTCGTAACGCCTAAACCAACCAATATAATAATAATAATAATAATAATAATAATAATAATAATAATAATAATAATAATAAAGCAATTGTTCATATCGACCTTAAAACAACCATCACACAGAGGCTTCAAACGATGAAATTATAAATAGCCCAAACGTCACGATCAATTTCCGCAATTATCTATCCCCAACAGACACCTGTTTGTCCACCTGGGGGGAAGGAAGAAGGATCTCTCCCTTCAGAAATGGGGGGAGGGGGAGAAACAGCAGCAGCTGCAGCAGCTGTTAGTTTAGTTACATACCAACGTGCGGTTAAAAAAGAAGAAAAAAAAAGCGCATACCAGCAGAGGGTAGAAACAGCGGCGGGAACAGCCAGAGAGAGAGAGAGAGACCTTGAGGTACGCCTGCCTGCCTGCTATACGGGTTGGGGGAACCACCCTTACTAGTATTTTTAAAAGAGGGCGGTGCCGCGCCGAAAGGAAACGGGAAACACGTGCTGCTCTGGGGGTAATTTAGGGGCGTTAGGGGGAGGGTCTTTTTTTTTTTTTTTTTTTTTACCTGAGTCATACAGTAGTAACGTTCACGTCAGCTCCCGAGCGGCAGAAAAGAAGGCAGTAAGTTACTGAACACATAAACTATTGAGTATATGTATATATAGTATATATATATATATATATATATATATATATATATATATATATATATATATATATAGTGTGTGTGTGTGTGTGTGTGTGTGTGTGTGTGTGTGTGTGTATAGTATAATATTATGACATTTACCTGCACCTGTCATCTATTTACCTTCTAGTCTAAGAAGTACAACTAACCACAAACAAATCACTTCTGAATTGTATAATTAACCCTAATCTGTAAGTTAATAATAAGCACAGCAAGCATAGCAGAGTTCCCCACGATACAAAGACACTAACCAACTAAAAAAAATTAAAAAAAATTAAAATAACCAAAAGAGAGAGAAATCCTTGAATGGTAATTTAACAGAATAAAAAAAACAGTGGACTCAAGAGGCGTAGTATAGTATCACGTTCGGGTCTTCAACCGCAAAAGGAAGGCGGCAGAGGGAGGGGAAATTATCATGACTGACGCGTCATAGGGGCTTTGTTAAAGCACAGTATTATCATCAATCTAAAGATTGCATTAAATTCGGATCCGCGAATATTGGGGGGTTTCTTTTGTCATATTCCGCCTGCCTGAGAGTGTGTGTGGTGGAGCGCGAATATAATATTTTCTCCTCAGAGGAATCCGCACAAGTTGTGCCAAATGGATTCTTAAGAGAAGCGCATAAAAATGTGATTCATTCGGTTTTCATTTTAAGTAACAACGCAGCAAGAGATCGTACGATTCTGGGAACACAGAAGACAGTGGAAAATTATACAGAATGAAGATTTTTTTTATTGGTCAAGGAGAAAACAAATGGATTCTATGAGACGAACATAAAAATGTAACTCATTCGGTTTTCATTTTACGTAACAACACAGCAAGAAATCGTACGATTCTGGGAACACAGAAGACGGTGAGAAATTCTACAGCATGAAGGTTTTATGGGTCAAGGCAAAACCAAATGGATTCTATGAGACGAACATAAAAATTTGAGTTCATTCGGCTTTTATTTTAAGTAACAACGAAGCAAGAGATCGTACGATTCTGGGAACACATAAGCCAGTGGGAAATTCTACAGCATGAAGGTTTTATTGGTCAAGGAAAAACCAAATGGATTCTATGAGACGAACGTAAAAATGTGACTCATTCGGTTTGCATTTTAAGTAATAACGCGACAAGAGAGCGTACGATTCTGGGAACACATAAGCCAGTGGGAAATTCTACAGCACGAAGGTTTAAAACTGGATCAGTGTCACGTAGTAACGACTTTCATGTCCTCTCCAACTGAAACTTTTACATTCTCTGGAACTGTATCACACTGTATAATTCCTGTAATACCTCCTGGGCGTTTAGAAGCGATTATGATCTCGAGTTTCCGAGAAAGCAAATAAATACATGAAGATAACTGGTTAAAGCTTACTCGTCTGGTGATGATTTGAGCCTCCTGTCCTTCCTTCTCTGGATTTTAAAATGATTTAACTGACAAAATCATATTCTTTCCAAGTGTAGCTTTTTGGGTCACAAAACTGAATATTATTCCTCAATGTTTCTTTTATGCTTATTTTATTATATTATTGTTTAAAAAATATCCACAATTATATATAAAAAATATATTTCTATGTAAAAATAAAAAATATATTTTTATATATAATTGTGGATACTTTTTAAACAATTTGTTTTCACGGAATTGTGAATTTCTTAACATTATTATTATTATTATTATTATTATATTCACTAGAACTAGATGAAACCTATTCACACGGACCAAGCACACCAAAGGGGCTACTGTCATGAAATCCAAGCTTCCAAAAAATGTTGGTTTCAACCAATACTAACAGGGATGTTGACATTTTTAGGGTAAAATATTATAACCTTTATCTCCGTCGAAAGATCTCAAAAAGCTTTTATAATATTATTTTTTTTTACTAAACGAGTTCCAAAACTTGAAATCAAAGCACTTTAGCTCCATCGAAAGATCTCAAATAACTTACATTTTATTATTATTATTTTTAACTAAACGAGTTCCGAGTTACGTAATAATAAGTATAGTCGCTTGATATTTCGATTTTTGGAGCAAAATTATCGAAATTTGGGGAGAGAGAGAGAGAGACAGAGAGAGAGAGAGAGAGAGCATGAGAGAAGAGACAGAGTAGAGAGAAAGAGAGTTCCCGAGTTCCCACTCTTCCCAATGTATTACACTTGTACACAAACATTTAAGCCAATTTCAGCAATTAAGTCAATTAAGATTAGAGAGAGAGAGAGAGAGAGAGAGAGAGAGAGAGAGAGAGAGAGAGACGTTCAATGACAGAACTCCAACTGAAAACAGGTAGTTAACCCCATTTCCAAGCAATTCAATCACAAACAGAGAGAGAGAGAGAGAGAGAGAGAGAGAGAGAGAGAGAGAGAGAGAGAGAGAGAGAGAGAAGAGAGAGAGAAATTTGAGGTTAAGTAATTCCCCAACACCACCCCACCCCAAACAGCATCCCAGCCGTGCACAGACGGACAGACAGAGAGGCACGAGAAGTCCATTCCAGCAATCCTGGATCCTGTTGACAGCTCCGACAGTCGTCCTGGATTCCAGCTCAAATACAGAATCCGGTTATTTGAATAAGAATGTGATTTAAATGAAACCCGTCAGATGCAGCGCCCTTGCCACGCACCGCCCGCCCGCCACGATTTTCCATTCCGACTGGAAACTCTCCTAAAAAGAAGAGATGGCGATGAGCATATATTCCGCGTCCGATCCTCCGCCCCCCACCCGCTTTTTTTTTTTTTTTTTTTTTTTTTTTTTTTTTTTTTTTTTTTTTTTTTTTTTTTTTTTTTTTTTTTTTTTTTTTTTTTTTTTTTTAACACCCCAAAGTCCGCTGGTTCAAGTCGCGGACTAACCACTGTGGAAGGTTTAGTCGTCCAAATTCTGTTTGTTTTGTTTGTTTGTTTGTTTGTATGGTGCTAGGTTGCATGGAACCAGTATGGTTATTCAGCAACGGGATCAACCAACGACTTTATACGTGACTTCCAAACCACCACGTCGAGAGAGTGAACTTCTATCACCAGAAATATACATATCTCTCACACCTCAATGAAAAAAATAAAAAATGCCCAAGAATCGAACTTCACGGCACACCGAGGTGGCGCGCCAACACCATACCGACCGCGCCACTGAGGTCCGAATACTATTACCTAAACCGAGCGGCTCGATTTAATCCTCTTCTCTCCGTATTTCTCCTTTTTTTATATATATATATACTTCCTCTTACTTCTTCCTAATGAACGCCATAATATTCTTTGGAAGATTAAATAAAGAATTTCGAATCGGTGGTCCCCCTTTGGAGGGCTTGTTCCATACGGATAGGTTTGTTTACTGAAAACATCAGCTACCTTGCAGTATAAGTGGTACGAGCACCAACCTGAAAGGAGTGATAAACAAAAAACGATCAGGCAAAGATCTCTGGGACTCTGGTATCGAACAGATAGGGTGATACGTGCAAATAGACCAGACGTGACGTTTGATTGACAAAATCAAGAAGAAAGTATCACTCATTGATGTCGCAATACCATGGGACACAAGATTGAGAGAAACGAGAGGGAAAAAATGGATAAGTATCAAGATCTGAAAAAATAGAAATAAGAAGAATATGGGATATGCCAGTGGAAATCGTACCCATATCATAGGAGCACTAGGCACGATCCCAAGACCCCCTGGAAAAGAATCTAGAAAAACTAGACGCTGAAGTAGCTCCAGGACTCCTAGAAATGGCGCACATAGTAAGAAAAGTGATGGACTCCTAAGGAGGCAGGACGCAACCCGGAACCCCACACTATAAATACCACCCAGTCGAATTGGAGGACTGTGAAAAATAACCCCTCTCCACAGGTACGAGAACCCCTGAAGCAGACGCATGTAGTGTACCAGTATACATGCCCAGTCCCGCGAATGCAGCGGCGCCTACGTAGGTATGACTACCATGCGACTGTCGAAGAGACTCTCGTGCCACGCCCAAGAGGGGGCTATAAAGAACTCACGCCCGCACCAAACATCACGAGGCCATCTCCCGAGATGTCATCATAAAGAACAACAGAAGATCATCGGGAAGGCCCCTGATGCCCGTCGGTTACGCCTGCTGGAGGCGCTCCTCATCCAGCAAATAAAACCTACACTGAATACGACGCAGAAAGAATTTCTCCTCCCTACGAGTATGAGAAGACCTGCCACCACCAACAATGACACCACCGATCATGACAACTCTATGGATGACAAACGCCCCCGAACGAGGTACTCCTGCAGCCGATGGAAATCAAAGTAGCCGTGACGTCCCACAGCGTAGCGCAACGCCCATCAATGTTACAGCGCCGCTTAGGAGGTCCAGGCGGCTGCAGGATATGCTGCAACGCAACCATCGGCTCGAAGAAAGTGCTTGAGACCTGGCTCAGGCAGCCAATGAAAACAAGACTCACCGCCACCAGCCAATAGGAGACAAGCATGGGCAGACCCCCTGCTGTCAACCACAGATATAAGGAAGGGGACGGACACCGCACCAAGATCAGTCCACCCTCCCTCAGCTTCCCAGCCCGAGGATGTCTGGCAGCTCCAGATGAAAGCTCGCTTTAAGAAAGAAAGAGAAGAGAGAGAGAGAGAGAGAGAGAAAATCGTTAATGACTTTGATGACTATGTATCATAGTTTATCTGTAAAATTCAAATATATACACCTATTTTGACCCTGTATTTTACCATGACCTCTATAGGCGCTCTACTAGCCTGTTTAAGTAGCACTGAAAAAAAAAAAGCCGCTATTCGCAAAATAGAGAAGAATCTCTACAAGTGTAACGCTGCTGAAGTAGCCATTACTTTTAATAAAGTATGCTTGAGAGAGGGTCTGCTTCCTAAGTACAATAATAATAATATAATATTTACGTGTATCAAAATGTTGGACAATAGACAGTCTAATTTTTAAACCGAAAATGGCTTAGTAATGAGAAAGCTTTCATATATTTGGTGTCCTTCCAGTCACACAGTAAATCTTCTAAAGCTAAATTGCGTCTCTATGTCAAAATGCCACCTAAGTTCACGCGGAACATTGATTATCAAAATACCACTCAGAAACTTCAATTGAAACTTATTGTGTCTCAAATTAAAATGGGCGATGTGGCTGATGTCTTGCAAGAGGTCTGTGTACTTTATAAAAAAAATTGCAATAAGTCTGTGTACTTAAATAAAACTATAAAAACTAAAACTGAAAAAACTATAAAACTAAAAAAATAAAAGTCTTGCAAGAGGTCTGTGTACTTTAAAAAAAAACAAAAAAGAAAAAAACTAAGTCTTGCAAGAGGTTTGCGTACTTTAAAAAAAAAAACTAAAAGACTTGCAAGAGGTCTGTGTACTTAAACAAGATTCGTAAAAGAGGTCTGTGTACTAAAACGAAAGAAAGAAAAAAAAAGCTAAAAATAGGCCTGCGGGAACAGTGACGTAATCAATTAAGTTTGAGAACTCTAGGCCACCGCATAAATTATGTAGAAAAGGAGCATCGTATACGCATTCCTTTACTGATTTCCTTTCCCCCCTTCGGCCATTTTCTAATCTACGACGGAATATATCGAAATATCGAAAAAAAATTAAAAAACAGCGCTGAAATATATCATAATATTATGCGGAAATAGATCTGGCCTCTGGAAAACTTTCATTTATAAATAAATGAAAATAACTGTCTCGCATGATGGAAAAAATAAATAAATAAATAAATAACCGCATACCTCACAGTAATTCGCACGAGACCGCTTGTAAACAATGAATGAAGTCACGCATGAAAATATGTGAATATTTCCAGCGTTATTTTGTGTATATATATAATATATAGTGCATATATATATATATATATATATATATATATATATATATATATATATATATATATATATATATATAATGTGTGGTGTGTGTGTGTGTGTAAATGTGAAGGAGAAAGACGTGTGCAAAAAAATATGTATGTATATACCACACATGGAAACTTCCAGCCATTTTTTTTTTTCCTTTTTTTTTTAACTTCTCCACAGAAACAACCCCCCCCCCAACCACACCGCCCCCCCCCCCCAAAAAAAAAAAAAAAACAAAAAAAAAAAAAAAAAAAACTCGGACTGGAAAATATATAAGTGGGCGAAATAGCACTTAAGAGAAAGGTCTGGTAGTTTTCCCTCCCATGAATATAATTAAAATTCTAAAATATAAGAACCGCCTTACAAAAGAAGAAAAGAAAATAAAAATAAAAATTAAAAAGAAAAAAAGAAAAAAAAAGCGAAAACTTTGCTCGCTCCCACTATGCAGATAAGACATTTTCCATTTCTCTTCCCCCTCCCCCTCTCTCTCTCTCCCTCCCTCTCTTTCTTTCTTAAAACTAAAAAAGTTTTTTCATTCGCTTAATATGAAAATGCAGATGGAAACGTATGATTTTTCCGGCTATAATTTCGTTTCTTTTTCGTGGTCATCTCTCTCTCTCTCTCTCTCTCCTCTCTCTCTCTCTCTCTCTCTCTCTCTCTCATTTACTTCCATTTCCACAATGTCTCATTAGCCTTCAATTTACCGACTCCTTTCCCCTGCTAATCCAATATTAATCAATCAGTGATTTTTATTCGTCACTTACACACGTTCTCTTATTCACCCTATCATAATTTTCTACGCATGTATTTATTTCATATTTCATAAAACTTTTCTATTATCTTTGTTTCTGAACTGTGTCCATTAATTATTCCCAGTTTTTTTTTTACTATTTTTAATTATTTCTTATCCACAATTAATTTCCTCTTCTTATTTTCACTCAATCCTTACTCCTTTGTTTCGACTTTTCATTAATCCACGTTTCAAATTCTATATCCTATTTTTTTCGTTCATTTTGTTTATCTCGTATAGTTTTTTTGTTTTTTTTTAATTTTTATTAAGAATTTTTTACAATTTCCTATAATATTCTCAACTTCCTTATTAACCAAAAATTACTCTATTTCCACTTTCATCGTCCACTTCCTTTTCAATCAAAAATTATCAAAAATTACTCTCTATTTCCACTTTCATCGTCCACTTCCTTTTCAATCAAAAATTATCAAAAATTACTCTCTATTTCCACTTTCATCGTCCACTTATTTTTCAATCAAAAATTGTCAAAAATTATTCTCTATTTCCACTTTTATCGTCCACTACCATTTCAATCAAAAATTATCAAAAATTACTCTCTATTTCCACTTTTATCGTCCACTACCATTTCAATCAAAAATTATCAAATATTACTCTCTTTTTCCACTCATTAACCAAAAATTACTCTATTTCCACTTTCATCGTCCACTTCCTTTACAATAAAAAATTATCAAAAATTATTCTCTATTTCCACTTTTATCGTCGACTTCCTTTACAATCAAAAATTATCAAAAATTAATCTCCATTTCCACTTTCATCGTCCACTTCCTTTTCAATCAAAAATTGTCAAAAATTATTCCACTTTTATCGTCCACTCCCTTTACAATTAAAAATTATCAAAAATTATTCTCTATTTCCACTTTTATCGTCGACTTCCTTTTCTATCAAAAATTACTCTCTATTTCCACTTTCATCGTCCACTTCCTTTTCAATAAAAAATTGTCAAAAATTATTCTCTATTTCCACTTTTATCGTCCACTACCATTTCAATCAAAAATTATCAAATATTACTCTCTTTTTCCACTTTTATCGGTGACACTTTCTTCCTTGCCTTTCTTCCCCTTCCTCTCAAAAAATGATGGCTTTCTCTCTTCTCATTGATTCTATTTCCCTAAACTTCCTTCCCACACGTCTATCTACATTTCTTTTTTCTACTCAAGGTTTTCTTCTATCTTCTTTCATCAAGTTACCATTCTCCCCTTTTTATTCGTTATTGCTTTTCCTCCCAAACTTTTTCCCCCACTTCCTTCATTCGACCGCTTTCTTAATTAATGCCCAATCATCTCCTTTAACACGTTTGGTTTTAATATCTCTCTCTCTCTCTCTCTCTCTCTCTCTCTCTCTCTCTCTCTCTCTCTCTCTCTCTCTCTCTCTCTCTTTTATCTTTTACTGCCACTTCCTTCTACGGACTCTCCATTGAGCATTTTTTCGGTATAACTTCTCTTTCTTCATATTCTCGCTTCAAACATAACTTCAACCCAGAATAATATATTCGCAGCTTAACTTCTTACAAAACTCTTTCATTCCTATCCTCATTATGACATTCAATTTCAAATGATCATCCAGGCCTTTAATTCACCATAAACACCCGAGGTTGATTCTTAGCATTTCCTTAACGATACAATTTAATATTAACAAGACACAAAACTCTAATTTTACCTCGTATTTAATTCATGGTACCCTTAATTACACCTATTTCATTCCTATCCTCATTAACACATTCAATTTTAAATTATCACCCAGGCCTTTAATTCACCATGAACACCCCAAGTTGATTCTTAGCATTTCTGATAAGAATCACAGTCGGTTCCTTAAGGCTACAATTTAATATTAACAAGATGCCCCTTTTTTCGCTTACTCGGGGAGTAAGCCTACAAACTACTTGTTTGTTGTTGCTGTTGCTGTGTTGCTGTTGGTTTGGGGCTGGAAAAGCCCTATGAAAAGCCTAAAAAAAAAAAAAAAAAAAAAAAAAACAAAAAAAAAAAAAAAAAAAAAAAAAAAAAAAAAAAAAAAAAGTCTGAAAAAGGTGTTTCGCGTTGAGTTAAAGATATATATATAAAATAATATATATATATATATATATATATATATGTGTGTGTGTGATATATATATATATATATATATATATATATATATATATATATATATATATATATATATATATATATATATTATATATACTAGGTTTTTCAGATACACAGACACACGCAAGAAACAATCGAGTGACTATGACAACACAAACTTGTCTGATGCACCAGACATTGGACAAGTAATGAGGGACGGACACACCCTTCTTTGCCCTTGCACTTAATTGCAGCGTCGACTTCATTTTAATCCACTTTGCTTGCACCCGGTAAAAACAGACAGTCTCTGAAGTGCGAAGAACCAAAAGCAAATACTTGCCTGCTTGTGTATTAACCAGTAAGTGTTTTTAGTAGACATTTGCGAAAGTTTTATTAATCTTTTTGTTATGAGTAGTAGTTAAATTTTTGAATGAGTTTTTGGTAAAAAATAAAATTATGTTTTCATGGATTAAAAGTGGTAATTCTAATTCTAAGCAAGCAAAATAAAAGGAAAAACTGAAAGTTAATTTTTTGAATGATTTTTTTTGGTCAACAAAATTTATGTTTTCATGAATTAATCAACAAAATTTATGTTTTCATGAATTAAAAGTAGTAATTCTAATTCTAAGCAAAAAAAAAGGAAAAAAATTAGATGTTAATTTTTTCAATGTTTTTATGGTCAACAAAATTTATGTTTTCATGAATTAAAAGTACTAATTCTAATTCTAGGCAAAAAAAAGGAAAAAAATTAGAAGTTAATTTTTTGAATGATTTTTTGTCAACAAAATTTATATTTTCAAGGATTAAAAGTAGTAATTCTAAGCAACAAAGAATTAAAATATTGAAGTATTTCTTTCCCTAACAAATACAAACGGAACAAGGAACCTTCACTCTAAAACACTCTTTAACATTCACACTACGAAAACGATATCCAAACCTTGTATAATTAAGGATGTACAGGGTGTCCATTAAGTCCCAGTACCATTACAGTATTTTATTGCTTGTAATGGTACTGGGACTTTATGGACACCATGCATAAGGTATATAGATAAGCTTACTTGGACTTGAAGAAGCACAAACAGGAATATTTACTTAGCAATCAGCTGTCATGCACGAAAAAAAAATAAATAACTTCATGGCAACACTCACCCTGAAAAGAAAAAGGAAAAAAAAAGACGTTTTAAAAATAATTGTGTAATAAAATATTTCATTAAGAGTTTTTCATAATTCCTATGTAAGCAGTTCCTGTCCCTCCCACTACAACCAGGCTTTGGAATTACAACATTATCTTCGTTTCAAAGGGTGTATTTCATACCTCATCTTTCTAGTTTTAATTAAAGGCGAAATTCACCTTTCTTTGCAATATGAAGAGTTGCAGTGTTATGTCACGATATATTCGCCTTCAAACTATCCAGCACATACGAGACTACTATTAAAAACCTACCTTTTATTTAAAGGGAGTATTTTATACCTATACTTTCTCTAGTTCTCAATGAAAAAAAAAATACCTGCCACAAAAAAATGCAAAATGAAGATTTTCAGTTCTTTGTTATATCACAATATATTTGCCTTCAAACATACCTTTATTTAAGGGGAGTATTTTATACCTATACTTTCTCTAGTTCTCATTGAAAAAAAACCTGCCACAACAAAACATAAAAAAAGCAAAATGAACATTTTCATTTCTTTGATACATCACAATATCTTTGCCTTCAAACATACCTTTTATTCAAACGGGAGTTAATTTTATACCTTACTTTCCCTAGTTTTCATTTGAAGGCCACGAGTTCCATCAGTGTTTTGAAAAAAAACAAAAAAAACCTGACTACAAAAAAACAGCCACCAAAAAGACAGCCGCCACCAAAAAAAAAAACTGTCCCCCTGCCACCAAAAGAAAAAACCCTGCTACACAAGAAGAAAAAAAACCTGCCAACCAAAAGAAAAAAAAAACCCTTGCTAACAAAGAAGCAAAAACTTGCCACCAAATAAAGAAAAAACCCTGCTACAAGAAGAAAAAACTGCCACCAAAAGAAAAAAAACCCTGCTACAAGAAGAAAAAACTGCCACCAAAAGAAAAAAAAAAAAACCCTGCTACAAGAAGAAAAAACTGCCACCAAAAGAAAAAAAAACCCTGCTACAAGAAGAAAAAACTGCCACCAAAAGAAAAAAACCCTGCTTCAAGGAAGAAAAAACTGCGCACCCACCCCCAGAAAAAACCCTGCTTTCCAAGAAGGAAAAAAACTTGCCACCCGCCAAAAAAACCCTTCCTACAATAAGAAAAAACTGCCACCAGAAAAGAAACAAAAAAACCCCTGCTACAAGAAGAAAAAAGCTGCCACCAAAAGAAAAACCCTGGCTTCCAAGAACGAAAAAACTGCCACCAAAAGAAAAAACCCTGCTACAAGAAGAAAAAACTGCCACCAAAAGAAAAAACCCTGCTACAAGAAGAAAAAACTGCCACCAAAACAAGAAAAAACCCTGCTACAAAGCAAGAAAAACTTGCCACCCCCCAAAACCCCCCCAAAAAAAACCCTGCTACAAGACAAGAAAAAACCTGCACCAAAGAAAAAAAAAAACCCACAAAAAAAAAACCACTTGGCTACAAGAAGAAAATACTGCCCCAACCAAAAGAAAAAAAACCCTGCTTCAAGAAGAAAAAACTGCCAACCAAAAGAAAACCCTGCTTCGAAAAGAAAAAACTGCCACCACCAAAAGAAAAAAATCCCTGCTTTCAAGAAGAAAAAACTGCCACCAAAGAAAACAAAAAAACCCTGCTTCAAGAAAGAAAAAACTGCCACCCCCAACCCCCCAATAAAAAAAAAACCCTGCTACAAGAAGAAAAAAACTGCCACCACCAAAAGAAAAAACCTGCTTCAAGAAGAAAAAACTCCGCCACCCCGCCCCCCAATAAAAAACAAAAAAAACCCTGCTACAAGAAGAAAAAACTTCCGACCCAAAAGAAAAAACCCTGCTAACGACAACGAAACAAAAAACTGCCACCGCCCCCCCAAAAAAAAACCCAAAACCCTGCTACAAGAATAACAAAAAACTTGCCACCAAAAGAAAAAAAAAACCCACTGTTACAAGAAGAAAATACTGCCACCAAAAGAAAAAAACCCTGCTTCAAGAAGAAACAAAACTGCCACCAAAAGGAAAAAAAACCCACCCTGCTTCAACGTAAGAAAAAACTGCCACCAAAAGAAAAAAACCCTGCCTTCAAGAACGAAAAAACTGCCTACCAAACCAAAAGAAAAAACCCTGCTTCAAGAAGAAAAACTGCCACCAAAAGGAAAAAACCCTGCTTCAAGAAGAACAAAAAACTTGCCACCACCCCCAAAAAAAAAAACCCTGCTACAAACAAGCAAAAAAACTGCCACCAACCTAAAACAAAAAACCCTGCTTCAGAAGAAAAAACTGCCACCAAAAAGAAAAAACCCTGCTTCAAGAAGTAAAAAACTGCCACCCACCCCAAAAAAAAACCCTGCTACAGAGAAAAGAAAAAACATGCCACCAAAAGGAAAAACGCCCTGCTACAAAGAACAAAAAACTGCCACCCCCCTAAAAAAAAAAACACTGCTTACAAGAAGAAAAAATCTGCCACCCCTAAAAGAAAAAAACCCTGCTACAACGAAGAAAACTAAAAAACTGCCACCAAAAGAAAAAAAAAACCCTGCCTACATTAAGAAGAAAAAACTGCCACCAAAAAAAACATTTGCCAAAAAAAACAAAAAAGAAAGAGCCACCAAAAAAAAAAAAAAAAACTGCCAGAAAAACACACACACCAAAACACACACACACGAGAAGTAATCTGGAGACGAAACAGCCCCCCAGCCTTGGCAAGGAAGGACGCCCCTACAAAAAGACCGAAGGACATGTGGCAGGAGGAACCACCTCTGGGCGTCGCACAATCGGGTGGTGACAATAGGACCCAAATGAGTATGCGAGGTCGCCCTCTCCTTCGGACATTCTGATTTTGTAGTTTGTAAAGCGCTTTTTTTTTTCTTTTTTCTTTTTTTTTTTTGAAAGCACGAACCAGAACAAAGAGTTTACTTAACAACTGACTGCTGCTGTTGCTGGTGGGATTCTATAATTAAACGTTATACGGTTAGCGCCAGTGACGATTTCTTTTCTTCATAGTTCCCAAGCCCCAGACACTCCAATAAGAACACAACAAACCACACACCACATATATATACATACACGACTTATATATACCATATACATACTCAACTCATATAAATTTATAAATATGTATGTATATACTTCAAAAAAATCACAGTAGATGCACCTGACTTCATCAAATAAACGAATTCGTTCTAAAACAATGTCTAAGTAAAGACGAGAGCGCTTGGATTTCTGACTATCATTTTCCCACGACGGTATTCGCTTATGTATATATATAGATATATAGTATATATTATCAATATATATATATTACTAGTATTATTATATATATTATATATGAGTATTATATAGTAAATTATATACAGTACATACATACATTGGCACCTACAACATGTGACGTTTTCATTCCCTGCGCAAAGTATACAACCACCAATCCCCAAGGAGATATTAGTTCTTAATTGAGACTACCTATACTCTTTTCTCTCTCTCTCTCTATCGTCTCTCGTATCTCTCTCCTCTCCTCTCTAAGAGCGAGCTCTCTTGATGTCGCGGGTCCTCCCTAATATTGTCCCCTGGTAGGTGACCTCCCTTTCACAGGGTGACCTACAGCTGTCTACCTCCTCCTCCTCCTAACGATTCAATGGGAGGAGAGGGAGAGAGGAGAGAGGTAAGAGAAGAGAGAAGGAGAGACAGAGAGAGAGAGAAGAGAGAGAGGAGAGACAGGATCGCATCATTAAATCAACCTTATTATTATATTAAAACCTGTAATGATGTTGAAGTTTACTACAAATGAACTGGCTGAATATTTTTTAAGTTTCCTACGTTCTGAGTGATAAAAATTGTCATTTTCGATCATTCTCCTACTTGAAATTCAAGCTTCCAAAAAATATGGCATTGAGTTATTTTTACTTATTATTTTTTATTTTTAATTATTGATTATTATTATTATTGATTATTATTATTAATTTTAATTAGTTATTAATTCAGAATCAAGAACGACGAACCTCCCTAGTTCATAATGGAACAAACCCACCAAAGGGGCCACTGACTTGGAATTCAAGCCTTTCCTCAAGAAGATAATGGCGTTCTTAAGAAAAAAGTGAATACAAATCATCCACCATAAGCTTTCTTTTGGACGACAATTGTAATCCTCGATTCAACTTGAACAGACACTTCCAGTGATTTGCCTGAACCCTAAGGTCAACCAATATGGTGGAGGAACCTCCTTCCTCCTCCTCCTCCTCTTCCTCCTCCTCCGACAGTGAGGTTCACTTTCTAACTCAACAAGGATTACCTTTGGCTCACAATACCTTCCGACCCGAAGGAGGGTATGAGGAAACGCCCTCATACCTGGCGGAGGAGGGAGGAGGTAGGGTAGGAGAGGAAGGAGGACATTCTCCTCAATTATACCTTACGAACCATACCATTAAGTAGCTGCCAGAACGTTTTCTACTGTTTTGGTTTTTTCTGGGGGTTACCCGTTTTTTTGTGAAAAATGGGGTACGTATGATGGTCATATGGAGATACAGCAATCGACAATAAAAAAATAGTGGCCGGAAAAATAAAAGATTCCTGTCGATATAAAGCTTTCAATCTGTCGTCAGTTGTATGGTTTACTTCTACAAAGACTGGGACAAAAGAACCTACCAGGTAAAAAAATGTATATTATTATATATTTATTATATATTATTATAATAGTTTATTATATACTACTATATATATTATTTATATATATTATATAATATATATATATATATATTATATATAAACATTTATTATATATACTATATATAAATGCTTTGGGTTCCAATCTATGAATATTCAACAACCCAATGACGCAAAACCTCACCCAGTCCCCTTTGTAGTAAAATTTAAATTATATATATATAATTTATATATATATATATTATATATATATTATATAATAACGTTAATATAAATAAAAATATATTATATATATATATATATCTATATATAATGTACTCACAACAAAATTATTTAATATACATATATTATATATATATAATATAATATTATATATATAATATATAATAATGTCCCAAAAACCTTTTGATATAATAAAAAAAAATAAAAAAAAATTTACCAACTAAGTTCTCTAGGTATTATTTGTACGTGCCTAAAGAGAAGAGATGAGGAGAGAGAGAGGAGAGAGACCTACTACTGCGACAAAAACCCAGCCACCTCCAGGTCGAGGAGGGTAACTTTCGGGATCATCACCAGCACCACAGAAGGGTAGGCCGTGCCGCCCCAAGCAACCCACCTGAATAGAACAATAGTGACCATTAAAAATGGGAAACTTTGGTTCTAATTTGTCCATTGGGACGAACGTGAATGTTGAACCTGGAAATCGTTATAATACAGCAAGCAAGGTAGGTACCCCCATCTCTCTCTCTCTCTCGTCTCTCTCTCATCTCTCTCGGTATGTTGGGACTATCTATTATGTAATATACCATATAATAATAATATATATATTATATATATTAATATATATATAATATATATATATATATATATATATATATATATTACATATGGACTGGTTACAAAATAGTTCTGTTACAACAAGAATTTCATCTAAAAAAAGGGAGCTCATACAAAAAGCAAAAAATATATAGAAAGTAAAATAATAATAGATATCCGAGACTGCTGTTGTTTTCTCTCTTCAGCAGAAGAGACAGACAAAAGTCTCCTCTTCCTCTCTCCTCTCTCTCTCTCTCACTGAAGAGAGAGAGAGGAGGGAGAGAGACAGCCAATCTTCCTGAAATATATTACTCCTTTAATTATACATACATACATATATATCTAATATATATATATATATATATTATATATTATATATTATATATATCGATATAACATATTTATTATATATTGTTTTGGAGCAGAAGCAAGCCCGGATATTTCGGAAATGTAACCAGGAGCGGATGTTTGCCCCCTGGAATCCGAGGGTATGTACCAATGCCAACACAACGGATAATTGGGAGAGGTGGAACTCTCTCTCTCTCTCTTCTCTCTCGGTCTCTCCGATCTCGTCTCGCCGATCGGTCTCGTTCTCTATCTCTCTCTCTCTCAACAGAAAGGACGTGCACCAAAACCCCATTTTTTCTCATCTTCGGAAGGGAATTTTTTCTTTTCGTTTATATTGTAACCTTGCACTGTCTGATGAGCAAGAATTTCGCATGCAAAATCCCAATTATCTGGGTCTACTATCAATAACTTGATCGTCACCTTTTAGTGTTTAATTTATTTAATTTATCCGAATTTTGGCTTTCTTTCCTCCGTTTCACTTACGTAATGGATGCAATATATATATAGTAGTATTACTATAATATATATATAGTACTATATAAATATATAATTATATATATATTATATATTATATATAGATATATATACTGTATATTATAATACTAATATATATTATATATAAGATATCTCTAATATATATAATTAGATATTAGGACAATATATTTATGAATATAACAATTTACATTGTAATATATATATATATTATAATAGTATATATAGATATATATATATATATATAGATATCTATATAGTAATACTATATTGAGAAGAAAGAGAAAGAAGAGGAGAGAGAGAGCGGAGAGAGAGAGAAAGAAACGGAAAGCGGAGGAACAGTGAGACCAACTGATTGACTGAATCGAGTGACGACCATCTTAAAATAAGGTCACCTTCCCTTGGTCCTTGATGCAGAAAGGAAAGGAAGAGAGAGGAGGAGAGAGAGAAGAGAGAGAAGAGAAGAGTAGAGGAGGAGGAAGAAGGGAGAGAGGAGAGAGAGAGAGAGGAGAGACTGGTTTAGTCACAGACTATCACGACCAACAACGTCACTGCAATGGCACTGAATGCAGTGGGAATCAGCTACCGTTATTATGTAAATGTACATTAGCAGGGTGGTTACCCCATCCATTCACAATTCAACTGGTATTTGGAGTTTTCTATTGTCTATTTTTCTACCTGTCAAATTAAAGCTATTGATTATTTTTCTATTGTTCAAATTATTCCTATTTTTCTATTGTGAACTAGAGAAAGGGCTTAAAGTTGAGTATATTGTATGTATATGTATATTTGGTATGTATAGATATATAATATAATATTATATATATATATGAATATATCTATAGGGGGGTACTATGGGTCATGAGTATATACGTCTATATATATATTATATAAATGATTATGGCTCAACTTTAATCTTTAAATGAAGTAAACAAACCCTAACTGATGGCTAGAAGGCCTGAAATTACGTATATCTGATGCTGGAAGGGTGGTCGATCAACAAACCAATTTACATGTCTCTAGCCTCAGTAGTTTTGAAGATCTGAGGGCGGACTGAAAAAAAAGTGCGGACGTACAGACAAATCCAGCGCAATGAGAATGAGACAGAGAATATAAGAGTGTTTCGGAGGCAACGCTAAGTATCAGGAGAATTACGAAGTGGGATTATGAAATATGAGCTTGGGATAATGAGGTCAAACCTGGAAGTTGAACCTGAAGAAACTCAAGGAAGGATAACTAATATGAAGACAGGACGACAGACGGGAAGATGTTCTGGTAATCTTAAGATTATATAACAAAAATGGACCCTCATAAATCTGTACATAATTAAGATATTCTGGTATAAACTTAATAAGATTATATAACAAAAACAGTCCCGTGATGAATTAGTACAGACTTAAAATATTCTGGTAAATTTAATCAAATTATATTACAAAAATGGCCACTGATGAATTAGTACAGAATTGAGACATTCTCAAAAACTTAATAATAATATATAACAAAACTGCCCACTGATGAATTAGTACAGAATTGAGATATTCTGATCAACTTAATAATATTGTTTAACAGAACAGTCCACTGATGAATTTGTACAGAATTAAGATATTCTGGTAAACTTGACAACATTATATAACAAAACAGGCCACTAATGAATTCGTACACAATTAAGCTATTCTAGTAAATTTAATCAAATTATATAACAAAAATGACAATTGATGAATTTGCACAGAATTCAGATATTCTGGTAAACTTAATAAAATAATATAACAAAACAGGCCCACTCATGAATTTGGGCTTTTATGATATTTACAAAAACAAAAGCAAAAATTGTACAAAGTTGTCTAACAGTAAAGACGAAAAGCACATGAAAAACACCTTTTCCTTCACTCAAAACTAAACGAGAGAGATAGCGAAGAGAAGAGAGAGAGGAGAGAGAGAGAAGAGAGAGGAGGAGAAGAGAGAGAGAAGTAAGGAGAGAGCTTCATTTATCTATATCCAATCGAATTTTTCTTTTGTATAAATGCTTGTTATTTTCTTTTGTGGATTTTTTTTTCTTTTTTTTGGAACTGCAACCAGAAAGGCTTCAAGTATTTGCTATGCTCTTGTTTTGGTTTCAAGTCCGTCTGCAAAAGCGAGCAGTTCTTTCATTTTTATCACTTTTTTTTCCTTGTTCTTGGCAAAGCAGATTTTTTATTTTTACGCTCAGGAGGGCGTGACCTAGTTTACTTACAGACGAAAAATAGTGATATGCAGTAAGTTGCGTAAAACGAAGCAAAAAATAATTTATATATATATATATATATATATATATATATATATATATATATATATATATATATATATATATATATATATCCCAAAAAAGATACTAAGAAAATCAAACAGGAAAAAGCCTGGAACTTGTACAAAAATCCAGTATAGCGACGTGAGACTCAATATTGAGGGGAAATCCAGAAACAGACCACAGTCTAACAAACCGTAGAGAGAGAGAGAGAGAGAGAGAGAGAGACAGAGAGAGAGAGAGAGAGAGAGAGAGAGAGAGATAAGATAGAGATTTTGGGAGATTTTTTTCTGTCTGAAACAAAAAAAGGTTCATTTGAGACGGTTTTTACTGACAACAAAGATAGATAGAGAGAGAGAGAGAGAGAGAGAGAGAGAGAGAGAGAGAGAGAGAGAGAGAGATTTTGGGAGATTTTTTCTGTCTGAAACAAAAAGGTTCATTTGAAACGGTTGACAACAAAGAGAGAGAGGAGAGAGAGAGAGAGAGAGAGAGAGAGAGAGAGAGAGACCCCAAAACATAAACCAAACTACTTTCGTTTTTAAAATACAGTTTAACTTAACCGCAGTTCAAAACATCCCAATTTCCCTCGATGTAATTCTTACCAGGATGCGTACAACTGTTCAATCACCCACCCGAATTGGGCGCGTTCAACATCCCAGTCAAGAAGGAGACGCTTTTGGGAACGAATCCAAGCGAAAGGTCAAGAGTTTAAAATGCAAGATGAACGGCGAGTGCCTTAGTCTGAATAATTCAAGACTGACCTAATCTCAGGCAAACGGAGCGATGTGCTCTGTCATTTAAAGTAATGCTCTGCTAAGCGAGGGCCTTCTGTAAGATACAGTTCATCCTAGCATTTTAATCACAATAGCTGACTCTTATTTCCTTCGAATAATGAAAACATTCTTCTGCTGCATAATCCAATCGACTATTATTTCCCTCTGAAAACAATTCTTCCTGCATTTTAATACTCTTACTCTATTTCCCTCTGAAAACAATTCTCCTGGCATTTTAATAATCGACTCGTATTTCTCTCTGTATACAATTCTCCTGGCATTTTAATAATCGACTCGTATTTCTCTCTGTATACAATTCTCCTAGCATTTTAATAATCGACTCGTATTTCTCTCCTGTATATAATTCTCTATCTCCTACATTTTAATATCGACTCGTATTTCTCTCTGTATACAATTGCTCCTAGCATTTTAATAATGACTCGTATTTCTCTCTGTAAACAGTTTCTCCCCATTTTAATAATCGCTCGTATTTTCTCTCTGTACTACAGTTCTCCTAGATTTTAATATCGCTTTTATTTCCTTCTGTATACAATTCTAGCATTTCAATATCGACTTTTATTCCTTCGTATACAAATTCTAGCATTTTAATAATCGACTCTTATTTCTCTCTGTATACAATTCTCCTAGCATTTTAATAATCGACTCGTATTTCCCTCTGTATACAATTCTCCTAGCATTTTAATAATCGACTTGTATTTCCCTCTATACAATTCTCCTAGCATTTATTAACAACGGGAGGGTCGCCCCCCCGCTATTTTCATATTTGGTAAGCGTTTAGCCATTGTGGAAGGCGAAATGGTAACACTCAGTCCCTCCCCTCTCTCTCTCTCTCTCTCTCTCCTCCTTCCCCACCAGGTCACCAAATCAGAGTTGGAACTACAAAAATAGACATTTATTCAAAGTAAAGTATTAATTGGATAACTCAGGTTCTTACAGGATAAGTAATTGAATGGTAACTCTCAGATCAATTAACTCAGATAACCCATCGGTATTTATATAGTCTTAATCAGTAATTAGTCACAATTACCAACTTCCATATCCTCCTCTCCCTCCAAAATATTATAGTCCCTCACTAGGACACTTAGCCCCCTCTACTAGGAACCGCCCAGTTGTCAGCCTAGAACCCTTTCCAATTTCACACTCTCAAAAGGAAACACCTCGGCATACGCCATCGTGCTCTGCCTTTCTCTCGCACAGACCTCTCCGTAAGTCTTCCCCTAGTTTTTGGCTAAAGATGCCATTATGAACGGAAGAGGCGCACACGTACACATGAATTCACACTCTTCAGTAACTGGTCGCAGCCAGTTTTCAAAGGCACCTTGAACAATAGCCTCATGGCACTGATATGCTTAGGTAAGGAACTTTAACATCATACCACCCAAAAAAGTTATCACCATTCTTAGGTTGTCACCCAGACTCTGTCTCCATGGGAAGTTAAAAATGATAAGTCTGCACATTCCTCCTTTTAACACATTAATAGAAATTGCATTAAAAACTAGATTCCAGAGGATCTAGTTATTTTTTTCAAATTTTACAATTAATATTTCGTTAATTTTTTCTTAATTTTACAATTAATATTTCGTTGTTTTTTTAAATTTTACAGTTAACAGAAATTGCATAAAAAAACTAGATCCCAGAGGATCTCTCTACAAAAAAGATTTTTTTTTTTAAATCTATAACTTTCATATCCCTGTTTCCTGAAAAGACCTACTGTAACCAACCTTTTTCTGATGTCTGCAAAAATTAAGCTGTTTGAGTACCTAAATTGATTCGTTTGCTGTTCAAGCAACACCTATCAACAACAACAACCTTCTCTCTCTCTCTCTCTCTCTCTCTCTCTCTCTCTCTCTCTCTCTCTCTCTCTCTCTCTGAGTTCCTTCAAAACGCCATCAGACTACTTCAACAGTGGGGAAGAGTTTAAAAGAAAGCTAGACAAAATGATAAGGACACTGTGAATGAACATTAAAACCTGCTCCTACAGATAAGTAAGCACACGATGTCTCCTCTTAGGATGGACTAACAAGTCCTGGAGACATCCTAATCCTTGTAACTCCTTGCAACATCACGTGACACCAACATACTAGCGTCTTTTCATCTGACACAAGAGTGTCACACCTCTGACGCACTGCTATTGAGTCGCTGTGACACCTGTATCCGCTAAACAATGAGGCTTCCAGGAGTTCCATGACATCTGTATCTTCTCGCGTAACTCTATACACAGTCTATACACATTTGACGTCTCGCGTAACTCTATACACAGTCTATACACACTTGACGTATGTGTGAGTGTGTATCCTTCCGTTTGAGTCTCCTATGCGCGCTTCGGTATAATCCCTACCTGCCTACCTACCTATCTACCTACCTGCGCCATTCTAAACGTCAAATATTACAAGAGGGGGAGGGGGGGGGGTGTCCTTGAACGTTAAGCCGTGCGAAGAAAGTATCGTGCGTGCTTCGAGAGAGAGAGAGAGAGAGAGAGAGAGAGAGAGAGAGAGAGAGAGAGAGAGAGAAAACAGATTTACTGTAAACACTTATATATGCCTACAAGCAATCCCCTGCTTCTGATATAACGCAGAAATACATGCACAACGAAAATCATGAAAGAGGATGAAAGCATAAAATCATGCGCGCTTGAGAGAGAGAGAGAGAGAGAGAGAGAGAGAGAGAGAGAGAGAGAGAGAGAGAGAATGTAAACACGTATAGCAGTAAGCAAACCCTCGCATCTGACACAACTCGGAAATGTATAAAAATTGACAGAGAGAGAGAGAGAGAGAGAGAGAGAGAGAGAATAGGTGCAAGCACTTACGAGTATACCTGCAAGCAAACCCTTGCATCTTTCATAAAGGCAGAAATACATAAGAATCACGAGAGGGATGAAAGCACAAAAAAACAATCATGCATTACCTACAGCTTCAAAAACACTAAGTACACACAAACGCACATCCACACAACCACACGCGCCTGGCGCGCGGCGTTTAACCTCGCTACACTTCAGAACGCTAATCCGCCGTCCTTTTCAAGGAGGAACGACCTGTCCATCGCCGGAGGTCATCCTTGACAGGAGGAGAAGGCCCTTGAAAAGAAGACGGTCGCGAAGCGAGGAGATTAAGGCGTGTGTGTATGTACAGGAAATAAACGTCAATTTTGTCGCGGGTGAATCGGGGATATTCTTGTGCTGGGCTTATGCAAGTCCGCGAGTTGGAGGAGGAGGAGGAAGAGATTGGAGGAGCGGGGGGAGGAGGAGGATGGGGGAGGAGGAGGAGGAGGAGGAGGAGGAGGAGGAGGAGGAGGCAGGAGGAGAGGATGAAAAAAAGGAGAGAGGAGAGGAGGAGAGGGAGGAAGGAGGAGAGGACGAGGGGAGGAGGAGGTGATAGGTAGGAAAAAAGGAGAGAGGAGAGCCAAAAAAAAAAAAAAAAAAGAGGAGGAAGGAAGAGGAGGAGAAGAGAGGAGAGGAAGGAGGGAGGAAAGAAAAAAGAGGAGGAGAGAAAAAAGAGGGAGAGAAAAAGGAGGAGGATGAGGATGAGAGAGGAGGATGAAGGAAAAAAGAAGAGGAGGGGGAGGAGGGACGAAAGGAAAGAGTGAGAAGAGATGGGAAGGAATGGGAACAGGAATTGAGGCAAAATGATGCCAACTCTCTGTGTTGTGCTGAGCTGGGCTTAAGCAAGTCCGCGAGTTGGAGGAGGAGGAGGAAGAGAGAGGAGGAGGCGGAGGAGGAGAAAAGGGAGGAAGAAGGAAATGAAAGAGTGAGAAGAGGCGATAAGGAATGAGAACAGGAATAGAGGCAAAAATATGTTAACGAGGCATAAGCTTGAGATTGACGGGAGGATAAACAGAGAGAGAGAAAAAGGAGGCATACCTGTAAGGGAGTGGGGGGGAACTGGGAAAGAGCATGCTGCCATTCAAGCCAAAACGTAAAGATGACACAAAGCAGCTCAAGGAACACGGTTAATCCTACAGCAAGAGCAGTTTAATCAAGGTCACACACACACACCACACACACACACACACTTTACAGACGCCCTGTGATTCTTAAACTGTCATCTAGCAAAGCTGTTTGATCAAAATATGCTCTAGAACAAACACATGAACACATATAATGTCCAGGATTCATACTAATTAAAATACCAAGCACATGGCACTGAGCATTGACATGTCCCGTGTTCACCGGAGTGAAATGCCAGACACATTGTACTGATACATAGTTCCTCGCGCTCGGGCTGCCAGTCCGGTGGTCCGAAGTTCGAATCCCGGCTCGGCCAACGCGGCATCAGAGGAATTTATTCCTGGTGATAGAAATTCATTTCTCGATTTAGTGTAGTTCGGATCCCATAATAAGCTGTAGGTCCCGGTGCTAGGTTCCTAGCCACGTAAAAATATCTAATCCTTCGGGCCAGCCATAGGAGAACTGTTAATCAGCTCAGTGGTCTGGTAAAACTAAGATATACATAACATGTACTGATATACGTGTTCTTACACGCAACAAGCATTTTAGAAGTACATAACAGTACCTTTCATGGTTCCATTACAAGACTAAGAAAGGTAAAAGACTGAAAGATGAAACAAAGGAAAAACGAAGCATACAGAAAAGAATGTTAAAAACAAAACAACTTATATACTTAAAAGGCAAAGTGAAGACCAAATAAAAATAAGCAAAAATCCCATTATGACCAGAGGGAAAAAAACTGGACTTAGAGAGAGAGAGAGAGAGATCAGGACGCGGAAATCGTGAATATGAGGAAAAGACACTGAGAGGGAAGAGAGTTATGACCGGAAGGAAATGATAATAATCGCAGATCACTGAAGGGGGAGGGGGAGGAGAGAGGAAGAAAAGGAACGCGTAGAAAGAGGACAAAAGCGAAAGACAACAAAACGAGTAGGTAAAAGGGGAAAGAAGACTCGTTAGAAGAAAGGAGTTTCGTTTAAGCTTGTTCCAATACGATGATATTTCTCTCTAACTTACTCCTTGTCCACGGAATTGTATCAGAGGAAGAACATGACTCGTAGAGATTAACAAGGCAAGGATGAAGAAAAAAAGACTAAGAACAAGGAAGTGAAAGAAGATGCGATAAATGCATGGAAACAAAACCGAACTAAAACGGAAAATACAGTAAGTTTAATTACCTAATCAGCGCATAAATTTGAATCACAACTACGATAAACTCATGGGGAAGCAAAGAATTGATATGAACTTCAGGGGTTCTTACGCACCCGAGACCTCGGGAGTGACTTCACAAGGTAGCTGGACTGGCAAGTGGGTAGAGAAGTGATCTCTGACTGAGCTTTTTTGAAAGGTATAAAATGTCCCGCGTCTGAATTTTCTTTTTATAAGGTGGAACTGAACGCCTTCACTCAGGCCCCTTTGAAGAGAACGGCGACCCGACAGTGTGATAGAATTATGTCAAAAGCAGAAGAAGACTAGACGTCGTCGAAATGACGGCGACATTTTGTATCGACGCGTCGAAACGATTCCCTGGAAATACTCGAGAGAGAGAGAGAGAGATGAGAGAGAGAGAGAGAGAGAAGGAGAGAGAGAAAGGAAAGAAAGTCATGATGAAAAAAAAAAATGGTTCCTGAAAAATCTCGCTTCTTTTACGGCGACAAATGTGGGTGAAAAAAAAAAAAAAGAAAAAAAAAACGGTCTCCCCCCCCCCCCCCCCCCCCCCCCCCCCCCCCCCCCCCCCCCCCCCCCCATCTCGCACTCTCTCTCAATTCTCCTCTCTCTCTCTCTCTCTCTCGTCTCTCTCTCTCTCTCTCTCTCTCAATTCTCGTCTCTCTCTCAAGTATAATATCTACCAAGAGACGTTGGGCTGAAAGCGATTTACCCGACCGAAGCAACGACATAAAAAAAAGGGGAAAAAACAATTCCAGAACTTTTCGTTCACCTCCGTCCGAACGAGGAAATTCGATGCGACAAGACCAATAAAAACGAAGAATAAATCATTAGGAAATGAAAGCATGTATAAATTCTATTCCAGATAGTTTATGAAACGCATTACGACTGTGATTACTGCTGTATAGCTGGTTCCTTGCGAAGCCGCCTCGAACGAAAGGCGAAGATTTCGGGAAAATAGTGGGCCCGCATCGGTTCCACTTCCGCCAGCCAGGAAGAGGGCGGGTGGGCGGCCAGGCAGCTCACAGCTCAGCCAGCCAGCCAAGCGTCCTAACACTTGCAAAGCAACTTCATTTTTACATATACGCGGCACGAGTTGTCGACTGCACACACACACACACACGTTCCTGACACAAAAAAATTAAACATCACAAGAGTCACACTCCTGATGATGATGATGATGATGATACGCCGACTGGAACGTCTGCTTGCTCGCGCGCTTGCGCGCGCAATTCGAAGCATGCTTCATGGAAATGAGCAGACTTATCTCACCCGTGAATGAAGGCGGTGGCATCTTGGAACATTGCATGCAGGCAGCTGAAATATGCGACTTGGGGGATTGATTGCTTGCTTGCTTGCTTGCTTGCTCGTTTGGTGCTTCATGGAAATGGGAAAACTTATTTCACCCATGAATGAAGGCGGGGGCATCTTGGAACATTAAAGAAAACAGGTATTACATACATCCTTTTGAAGTGTTGTTTCTAAAGAACTGACTGATTGGGTGACGCAAACTGGCGTCGCGTAACTCAGCTATTGTGTGGATAGTTGCAGTTTATTCATTTTTATTTTTTTATCACGTTGTCTCATGTATCTAGATTGTATATGTTACTGTTTGTATTTTGTATGTTCCATGTATATATGGCCCAAGGTGAAATAAAGGATTTTTGTGTGTGTGTGTGTTTGCTCTATACAGTCCTCCAATTTCGACTGGTGGTAATTTATAGTGTGGGGGTTCCGGGTTGCATCCTGTCTCCTTAGGAGTCCATCACTTTTTCTTACTATGTGTGCAGTTTCTAGGGCTCACTCTTTTCTGCATGAGTTTCTGGAGCTACTTCAGCCTCTAGTTTTTTTAGAAATCCTTTTCAAGGATCTTGGGATCGTGCCTAGTGCTCCTATGATTATGGGTACAATTTCCACTGGCATATCCCATATCCTTCTTATTTCTATTTTCAGATCTTGATACTTATCCATTTTTTCCCTCTCTTTCTCTTCAACTCTGGTGTCCCATGGTATTGCGACATCAATGAGTGATACTTTCTTCTTGATTTTGTCAATCAACGTCACGTCTGGTCTATTTGCACGTATCACCCTATCTGTTCTGATACCATAGTCCCAGAGGATCTTTGCCTGATCGTTTTCTATCACTCCCCTCTGATTGGTGCTCGTACCACTTATTACTGAAAGGTAGCTGATGTTTCTTTGCACGGCTCAGTGGAGGGCTTTTTTTTTTTTTTTGCCACTGAATCATCGCTCTTTTTGTATGGTCTGCTCACAAGCTTCAAGTGGAGCTTTGGCCACTTTTTTTTGATCTGGCCTTCTTTTTGTAAACTTGGTTTTCTGTGGCAAGGTGCCGACCCCATCGCTTTCTAGTGATTTATGGGTTTTTTTCTTTTTCGTATTGCACTTCCTACATATGGGAGAGATGTTATTTCCGTCTATCGTTCTTTGAACATA
>NC_061098.1:14689686-14717186 GCF_015104395.2 Macrobrachium nipponense
GTTAACATTAATTTCCTCTACGTTAACCACACTAGAAATCTGATTAACTTTGACATTGAACTATTGTTCGAGATTCAAACTTAATCGATGGATGGAAGCCTCGTATGCAATATCCGAACATGTTTTGCATCAATTGTAAATTCCCAACAGACTGTTTGACTTCGTGGCATAAGTGTACACCAATCGATCCTACTAACAACTCTATTTCACCAAATGGACGTTCCACATCAGAAAGACGGATATCATCAAACAAAAGAAAAGAACGATATTTGTCAGGTCTACCTTACATGCTTCAGATGTTATCTCTTCTATGCCGTAAGCCGTGATATACCAGTGTTTACCTTCAAGATCAGTCACTTTGATTACTATTCTTTACTCTTTATAAGTTTCTGCCTTTCTTCCTACTTAGTGTATAGTTAATTCAATGTCTCTACCTTTCGACCTGGTTTAGAAGCAGTAGCAAATGTTATCAATGTTATATCACTTCCAGGGTCCCAACAACGTATTCAAAGGTGTTCCATTGCTGTATAATTTACTAATCATTAACAGTGCTTTGTCTCTTACTAAACATTTGGACTTGACGGAAAGAGTAGTACTGTACATCAGACCTTCTGAAAATGCTCATGAAGGATGAAATTTTCCACCATCTTTGGACCTGCAGTTATTACATTACAAGTATTCTTGAGACGACAAAAATTTTGATATATGACCAGCTTTCAGACAATTGAAACATGCTCGCCTTTTCTTTAGTTTCAAACTTCTCAAAATTACCTAGATTGCCAAATGCTGAGCAGCTCCCAGTGTTATGAGTGCCTTTTTCATGTAATAAGCACTTCCCAGTTTACGAAGTATCATTATCCTTACACAAGTTGGTGACTATTTGAGGTTAGCTGATCTACACGTTGGAGTAATTCATTATGTTTTTTCTGGAATAACCCTTAATGGATGCTATTATATCTTCTTCATTAACTTTACCCGATATATTATGACAAATCCTAGTACTCGAACATGTCTGATATCTGAATTCATATATTCCAGTACCCTTTTTTCTTTAAGCAGAAAGGCCATAAGATGTTTAAACAATTAAGTGGGAGCTTCTATGTTCTTCTGCTATTTGTTACCCACTCACGTTTTTGTGTCATAGGAAGTAACTTTTTCTATGTAGCTTACTGTGTTAGCGGTATTCATTTCTCCTTCAAGGTCCATCTTTTGTAAGTCTAACCAACACCTCTCAACTCTCTCAACCATTTTGACAAACGCTCTATTATCACCATCATTAACAGGCTTGATCGATTTCAAGTCTGAAAGTACTGCATCAACTAATTTGCGGTTATCCCCATACTTTAAATCTAACCTCCTGAGCATTTCATCATAGTCATTTTCAATACCTCTGACAGTATTTAATGCTTCACACTCAACATTACCTCAGTGCATAGGGATCCTTTTCCAAAAACTCTGTACCATTAATGTTTTATAATCATCTCTAAAATTCGGAAAATCTCTAATGTCTCCACTAAACTGAGGCGGTTGCAAAGCCTTCACCTTAACCCTTCTAACACTAGAGTCCTCTACCACATGAAATCTTTTTGTATGTAGACATAATCTGGACTTTCCTTCTTTCCAAACTATCATATATTCGTCACACTCAATTAAATGTTCCTCTTTGGCACCAACCTTAATGAATATGGAGACATACCTCTCAAGACAAACTTCAGCCTTATCAAAGCTTTACACAGATTTCTTCATAAACCTCAGTCAGCGCTGTTGAAGCACTCGCCTTGTCCAACAGTGTCTCGAATATGTTTGCATTTTCTCGTGAAAGTCTTCTTGGCCTGTGCTCGGTCCGTTTTTAGCTTGCTGCAGTTCTTCCTCCATAATAACCGAGTGCCAGATGTGTTGAAATGTTGGATGTGCAGTGAGAGTCACGAAAGATGTTGCAATGGTTTTATTGATGCGTTTCAACCTGAACCATAAGTAATCCAAAATACATAAAAAAATCCTAAATAAATAAATAGTTAAGTGAAAAAACTACAATTCACAAAACTATGCTTGGAAAGTACAAACCATAATGATATAATTAAGTAATTCAAATAAACTTGAAGCATAA
Source organism: Macrobrachium nipponense (assembly GCF_015104395.2). Lineage (NCBI taxonomy): Eukaryota > Metazoa > Arthropoda > Malacostraca > Decapoda > Palaemonidae > Macrobrachium > Macrobrachium nipponense. The sequence goes on from NC_061098.1 coordinate 14,691,794, forward strand.
ACAAAGATAGCAGTAAAAAGCATAAAACAAAGATAGCAGTAAATTACGTGAACATAAATAGAACAATTATCCATTACTAATAATTACAAAAACTTTAAAGCTAACTTAGCATTATAAACTTACAAACATATTGAACGGAAACAAGAAAGGTAGTAAAACTAGGTAGTTACTACCAAGCATTACCACGCAATTACAATAACACCACACCGGAAACAATCATTTAGTATATTATAATTAAGTTAAGTAGTAACACATTTTCTCTCCAAGCTTTTCACTGGACACACTAATCCGTCCCCCATTTCTCTTAACACAAGGAAGCAATAACCCTTCCAGACAGCGGGTGTGTCTCGGACGGCGATTGTTCGTAAAAAGACAACCAGTCTTGAATACACTCGTCTCACCCTGAACTCGCTACCCAGACTCGGCAGCACACAACAAGAAATCCACAGAAATGCAGTCCTTTACATCAACAAATATTTTAGTCTTAACCATACTAAACATTCTACAATCAAAATACAGCATTTTAAAAACAATTTATAAGATTTAAACAATAAACAATATATAAGTATATAAATAAATACGGTCCAGGCGATACACTCCCCCTATCCAAATTAGCAATTTTCTTCAATAGGAAGAACAACAACCAACCTATGTACAAATCTATTTACACACACATCACACATCATCTTGGCCTTTATATAGACTTCCTGGTCTTTGGATTTTGTACATGAACAGTAACATCTCTAACCTTGTGATCTCTGCTTGACAGGACTTGCATGTACCTGGGCAAGTGTTCCATTGTCCACGTATGGTGTTGCTGTCTTGTACTAGTACGATATCACCAGGTTTAACATTCCTTTTGTCCACATGCCATTTTTGCCTTACCAATTAAAGTTGGAAAGTAGTCTCTCTGCCACTTTTTCCAAAAACAGTCGACGATACGTTGCATGAATTCCTTCCAATCCTTATAGTTTTTGATCTACAAATTTCATATCTGCTTGAACTTTACTACTTGCTCGGCCTAATATCAGGTCATTAGGACAAATATGATACAAGTTCACAGTCACTGCCAGGTTTGATGCCAATCGGTCTGGAATTCAATAAATCAGCTACTTCAAAAAGCCCTGTTTGCATTTCCTTTCTCCGAATGTCAGTTTACTATCTCCGATAGCAATGAGTACAGCACGTTTAACAGATTTTATTAGTGCTTCGCTACATCCATTCTGCCAAGGAGCGTCAGCAGACTTATTGAAAATCCAAGTAGTACCACCGTTAGCACCATATTTTTTGAAGCTTTGACTTGTCTAACCTGAGTTCCTTGCAAGCAGCAACTAAATTGACTTCCCAAATCAGAATGTATGGTCTTAGGATATCCTCTAATTGTTATAAATCTCTGGAAAACTGTCAAGAACCTTTGTGTCATAACTTCTCTGGCAAATCTACATACTGCTCGTGAAACAAGGCAATTGAATATTACCCCATAAGTTTTTCCATATGTTCTATGTTTTACCGTATCTCTAATAGTAAGAGGGCCAAATAAGTCTAGTGAAGTATGGTAGAAAGGTAGAGTGGACGTAATCTTTCTGGGCAACTTGACCCATCTTCTGAGCAACAGTTTGAGCACTTTATTCTTTTACTCCCTTATATTTGAATTGAACACTAATGTTAGTTTAATATGACGCAGCTTGCGTTAAATGATTTACTTACGTTAACGTGTAATGAAAAGAATTGCTTCGGATAACGTTTTATGAAAATGATAACGCGCTCGTGGTGAACGATTTTTACGTTACTGAGGTAGCGGCGTGCGCTTATGAAATGATTTGCGTTTACATATGAATTTTACAAAGACGCGTTTTTACGTTAACAATTCTTGTAATTTATTCTACTTGAAGATTTACGTTAACTTTATGTAAGATTACTAGGCCCCTGTGAACAGTGAAATGACGGTAAAGGATTTTAAAATGAAAATGTTAGCAAACATTTGTGAATGAGGTTACGTTAAGTACGAAGTGAAATGAAACTTTCGCTCAGCGAGCGATGATGAGCGATGCGAGGTGATGAAACACGTGAGGCGAGTTGGGTAGCGCGGTGGGCTATCAGTGTGTCGTTCAAACAGCTGATCCTCTGTAAACGCGGAGGCAATTTACAACACGAACTTCTAATTTCTTATTCAAGGCGAATTACGTTAATTTCTCTGGCAGAACGATAGATACTAGTACCGAGTTGATATTATTTACGTTAAAACGTTCGAGACTTTCGTTACTTTGCTTAAATTGTTTAGGTAATGCTTAAAGAGATAACAAACATGGCTGCCGCTGTGAGTGAGCCGCAGGTTGGCTGGCAGGCATGAGAGTGCGCGTGCGCGCAAGCTGAGAAGCTAGAGCCTGTGAGAGCGGTTACCAACACTTGGAATGAAAACTAAGTTAAAATGAATTCCCTACAACATATCACAGACAAAAGAATTGTACACTTCTTTTGCCGTAACTATTAGTAAAATACTCCTAAGCTTTCCAACACAGCAATAAACCCTGGCAAAGCACTTCCTAGTTTGATCTGGTTCTTTCTGGCATCTATTCTACACACGTGCTCTGTCATAGTCCGACGAGGACAAGCGCAAAGTAACAGAGAATTCGCAGGGCAAAATTGTTTGCTCGCCGCTAAATAAAGCTCTGGCACGTTCGCCGTTACAATAATAAGATTTCTACCTACGCTCTTTTAACCACTTCATAAGGAAAAATACTTAAACGTACCTTAAGCTAACATTTGTTATAGAATAATCATATCAATGAATGGTATACCTTACCGTGAGTCAGTGTCTGTCTTCCGTGCAAGTGTGCTTAGTTTTTTTCACTTGTAAAAGTTTTACAAGGGATAACGTGATTTACAAGCTTTTTTTTAAGCAAGCCAGGTTCTCGAATCCTCGGCGAGGTCGACAATTTTACGTATTAGCCCGGCCTTGAGAGAGGCTATATACGTAAACAGAAAATAATAGGGATTTCAAGGTGGAATTAATTGAACTTACCGTAAAACGGATTGTTAGTGATAATTTCTTTAGAGGAAAAGGTAGGTCGCCAGAGACTCAGCTAAAATACTTTACAGCTATTTATTTACAAAGAGGCTCGTACTGGCCTGGAGAAAAGTAAAATACAGCGTCCACACGTTGGGACTTATAATCTCCTCACAAATGGATAGCTGGCTAAAATGTGATTTGTGAAAACTGGTCTCATAAACTTGGGTAATGCAACACTTGCGGGCAGAGAGACGTGGCACGTGACTCAGGGAATCTGGAAAAGAATCCAGATTAGACAAGATAAAAGAAAAAGGAAAATTTCTTTTTTATCAGTTATTATTAGTATTTCGTTCTCTAACACTGGGGAGAAAAGGAACTTTTAATGTTTCACTAAGTAGATGCAATGACTTCATTGTGTCTGGGTATGATCACACAAGGGGAAGCATGCGGCCATGAGGCAGTTGAGAGGGAACAAAAGGTTGAGTTCTTTTTGGTTTTGAAATAATTGGGAAGGGAAAAATGAAGATCAACTAGTATAATAGGAGGTAAGGGACTGGCAATATGCTGTTTCACAGACGTACCTGGATGTTGTGTTCAGTGGCTCTTTGTAGAAACACGTGGCCTGGCTTTTGTCTTAGGCCTGGGTCGATTGGCACGCCACTCACGCCCTGGATAGGCCTAACCGGAAGGCAGGTGGTCGGACATCCGTCCGAGGTCGTGTCTTGCAGTCGACTGGGGCAGATCTCAGGCGGTTTGCTTGGGTGTTGGATTCAGCTTAACCCCCCACGAGCAGGCAAATCCTGGAAACAGAACATACAGCCAGCAGAGGGGTCACAGGAAAAAGAGCTTAAGATATAGTCTAAGAAGTACCAATCTGCCTACATCCTTCCCTTCGAGATACGTCCCTCCAAAGCTGACAAAAGACTATATTCCCCCAACTTGGGAACTCCCTACCTCTGGCTGGCGGGTTTTTGGTTCCCGCGTTTCCTAAAAATCAGCTGATATTTGGAGGAAATGGCTGCCGTTTTCCAAATCAAACTAATTAATTAATTTCGGGGGTAGACGAAACGATCTATAAACGTAGCAATATATATATATATATATATATATATATATATATATATATATATATATATATATATATATATAAAGTTTTATTGACGTTCTTGATAAAAGCAGACAACGACTTCACATGTCCATTATAATTTCTAATGTTATGACTACGTTTTTATTACCTATACTTGTAAGTTAACGCCAACTCGAGTACTTACTTATCTGTGGCCTGTAAGTGTATCTCTCTCTCTCTCTCTCTCTCTCTCTCTCTCTCTCTCTCCCCTCTCTCTCTCTCTCTCTCTCTCTGTCCTTCATGCGACCAAAAAAAATAAATCGTATATGTCAGAGACCGCTGTCTTTGTCAGTACAAATCCCTGCCTGCGATTCGTCATAGTCCCGCCTGGCGAATCTAATCATGTAATCCCAGATTTAAGCGCTATACTCTAGTTCTAATATAGCTTCCTAGTGGAGCGAGCGAGTGTTTGCCTTCCAATTACTTTATTTCTGATTGAGAGTACTTATACGAATATGATGTACACGTTTGTGGCTTGCTTACGTCGGGCTGGTCTGTTTCACCGTCAGTTTGGATATATTGTGTGAGGAGAGAGATTTAGCTTTAAGAAATTGGTTTCATACAAGTTAGCCTTAACGAGTTGGTTTCATACTAGTCGGAATTGACTTTAGCCTTGCCCATTTGGTGCATTCAGTCGGAATTGACTTTTAGTTTATTAAGTTTTGGTTCATACAAGTCGGAATTGACTAGCTTAAACTAGTTGGTTCATACAAGTCGGAATTGAATTTAGCTTTAACGAGTTGGTCCATACAAGTCTGAATCGACTATAACTTGTTAATTCATACAAGTCGGAATCGAATATAGCTTTAATGAGTTTGATTCATACAAGTCGGCATTAACCCCACCCCCCCCCCCCCCCCCCCCCCCCCCCCCTCCCGCCAACAACAACAAGAGCAATGTAAAGTTTGTAGGCTTACTCCCCGAGTAATCGAAAAAGGAGGCTTGACCACGTTGAATCCTCGAAGTCCTTGGCTTGCTAGTGGAAAAAAAAAAAAAAAGCTTTACCGACACAAGTGACTAACTTGAAATGCCAGTGACAATGAAGACTCTTCAATTAATGTAATCTATTTATGCACGTAAAATGCTAATGTAGACTCCAATTAATTTAATCTATTTATATAGCGTAGCAAAATGACAAACGAGCTGCCATGATCCCCTTGCATGAAGAGAGAGAGACAGACAAGCTTAGAGGCGCGAAATAAATTGCTGATGAAAATGTCAAGAGGAAGGGTCAGTTGGTGCGTATAAATAGCATTTGTGAAAATACAGTGTGTCCATAAAGTCCCAGAACCATTACAAATATTTATTGCGCAGAATGGTACTGGGACTTGATATATGCGCAGTATTTGGACAATGGGATGTCACTCTGTGAAGTATAACAACATGGAGTCTGTAATAACATAATCAGCTTATAGGAAGATGGATGGTTTTTGTGTTAGTTGATTTCAGCAGAGTATACAACCTATACAGTATAGTTTAGGAGTTGCGGAGCACACTTAGAAAATTATAGAAATTGAGGTGATAAAATGCTTACTCGGGGAGTAAACCTATAAACTACATTGTTGTTGTTGTTGGGGGGGTGGGGGGGGGTGCGGTTAGGAAAGGCATACAGAAGAGCCTAAAAAGGTCTGTGAAACGTGTTCGCATTGAGTTAAAGAGACAGGAATTAGAGGATAGGATACTTATGATATATGTATTAGAAGGAAAATGTAAAAATTAAATACTAGGACTAGAACCGGATTTTACGCTTAAAAACCGGATCTTAGGCTTACAAACCCGGAGCTTGGGCTTAAAAAACCGGATCTCAGGCTTAAAAACCCGGCTCTTAGGTTTAAAAACCGGATACTAGGCTTAAAAAACTGATCTGAGGCTTTAAAAAAACCAACCGGATACTAACTAGGCTTAAAAAAAATAAAAAACCAGACACTAGGCTTAAAATCCAGATCTTAGGCTTAAAAACAGAATACTAGTCTTACAAAACCGGATCTCAGGCTTAAAAAAAAAAAAAACCCGGCTCTGGAAGTTTAAAAACCGGATACTAGGCTTAAAAAAAAAAAAAAACGAATCTGAGGCTTTAAAAAAAAAAAAATAAAAACCGGATCTGAGGCTGAAAAAACCGGATACTAGGCTTAAAAAAAAAAAAAACCAGACACTAGGCTTAAAAACCCCGGATCTGCTTAAAAACCAGATCTTAGGCTTAAAAACCCGGATCTTGGGCTTAAAAACTCGAATCTTGGGCTAAAAAACCAGATCACAGGCTTTAAAAAACAGATATTAGGTTAAAAAACCCGATACTACGCTTAAAAAACCGGATACTGAGGCTTTAAAAAACCCGGATCTGAGGCTTAAAAACTGGATACTAGGATTAAAAATCGGATCTCAGCTTAAAAACCGGATCTTAGGCTGAAAAGGCCGGATCTTAGGCTTCAAAATCGGATACTTCTGCTTGAAAAACCGGATCTTAAGCTTAGGCTTAAAAACCGGAGCTCAGGCTTTAAAACCGGATTATAGGCTTAAAACTGGATAGTATGCTTAAAAACCGGATATTAGGCTTAAAACACGGATCTTAGGCTTAAAAACCGGATCTTAGGCTTAAAAACCGGATCCTAGGCTTTAAAAACCGGATCTTAGGCTTAAAAACCCGGATCTTAGGCTAAAAACCCAAAAAAAACCCGGATCTTGGGCTTTTGGGCTTTAAAAACCGGATAACTAGGCTTTAAAAACCAAAAAAAAACCGGATACTAGGCTTTAAAAACAGATACAACTAGATACTAGGCTTAAAACCGGATACTAGGATTAAAAACCGGATCTTAGGCTTCAAAACTGGCGATCTCAGGCCTAAAAAAAACTGGATCTCAGGCTTAAAAAAACTGGATCTTAGGCTTAAAAACGAATCTCAGACTTAAAAAACCGGATCTTAGGCTGAAAACCGGATACTAGACTTAGTAACACGATCTTAGGCTTAAAAAACGGATTTCAGACTTAAAAAACCGGATACTAGGGTTAAAAACAGGATTCTAGGCTTGAAAAACGGGTTCTTAGGCTTTAAAAACAGGATTTGAGGCTTAAAAACCGGATCTTAGGCTTAGAAAACCGGATACTAGGCTTAAAAACCGGATCTTAGGCTTAAAACTAGCCCTGCTGGAAAACCGTGTTCGTAATCAAAGTTAACCGTTGCACGAAATAATTAAAAAAAAAAATACTCAAAAGGCCGTTTAACCCCGATAAAATTGAAATAATGTGAATAGTGTAATTCTGGCGAGGAATAAAAAAGGAAACCCACTTAACCGAGAAGCATGACACTTATAATATAAACTTTCTGATTTGTTTACATTTCCAGATCGTGGGCGGACTGTCCTTCTTCCCTCAGGGAGAGAGGGAGGAGGATCGCGCGGTAAAAAAAGGCGGGAAATGAACGCAGTGCAAGGGAGGAGGATTGCGCGGTAAAATAAGGCGGGAAATAAACGCAGTGCGAGGGAGAGTTAATATGAAGGCATAGGGAGGCTCAACACGGGGTTATTACGAGCCTAATGAATGCCCTGAGTCTCTATGATTAGCGAAAATACGGCGATGCATCAACAGGAGAACCGCTGCTTACCTGGTCTGCTCTGGAACGCGAGGTTGCCTCGATGATACAAAAACGATAGGCGAGATAGACAGAAAGAGCGAGATGAAATGAATGAATATTGCGAGGGGGAAGAGGGATAATAAAGGGATAATATAGCTGTAGATTTACATAGGAAAATATTAGAACGATAAAAAATGCCACGATATCAGGGAACGAAAGAATGAAGGCTAAAAGAAGAATTAGGAAAAAGAATGATCCGATTAGTATAAGAGATGTTCAAACCTGATGGAAAGAGGAAATTGGATATGTTAATGAAGATGTTACACGAGAGAGAGAGAGAGAGAGAAAAAAAAATGGGGTCAATGAGTGGTAAAAATATGAGAATACTTTTAAAAGAATATGGTTACAGTAAGATGTGGACCAAAGAAAGTTTTGAAGATATTTGATAAATGTGCAGAAAATCTAAAGGAAGTAAAAAAAATTAGGACAGTATGTGAGAGGGAGAATGAAGAATGAGAGGAGTACGTAATTTGAAAGTGAAAATGATGAAGACAATGACAATATTTGAGAGTGAAAATAAAAGGCGAAAATGACAATATTTGGGAGTGAAAATGAAAGGAGAAAAATGACACTATTTGAGAGTGGAAATGAAAGGAGAAAATGAACACTATTTGAGAGTGAAAATTTGAAAGGCGAAAATGACACTGTTTGAGAGTGAAAATGAAAAGGCGAAATGAAAATGACACGTTTTTTTTTGAGAGTGAAAATGAAAGGAGAAAATGACACTGTTTGAGAGAGTGAAAATGAAAAGGCGAAAAAATGACACTGTTTTGAGAGTGAAATGAAAGGCGAAAAATGACACTGTTTGAGAGTGAAAAATGAAAGGCGAAAAAATGACACTGTTTGAGAGGAAAAATGAAAATGCAAAAAAAAGAAAAATGACCCACTGTTTGAGAGTGAAAATGAAAGGCGAAAAAATAAATGACACTGTTTGAGTGAAAACGAAAAAGGCGAAAAAATGACACTATTTGAGAGTGGAAAGAAGGGGTGAAAATGACACTGGATTTGATGAAATGGAAAATGAAAGGAGGGAAATGACACTATTTGAGAGTGGAAATGAAAGGAGGAAAAATGACACTATTTGAGAGTGAAAACCGAAAGGCGAAAAAAGGACCTGAAAGAGGGGAAAATGAAAACGAAAAAAAAAAGGCGAAAAGACACGTGGAGGGGTGAGAAAGAAAATGAAAAACACTTTTGGAGGTGGGAAAATGATGAAAAGGCGATGACACTGTTTTTGAGAGTGAAAATTGGCAAGCGAAAAAGGGCACGTTTTTGATGAAAACGAAACGGCGGGAAAAATGGACACTATTTGAGAGTGGAAACGAAAGGGCGAAAATGGACACTGTTTGGAGTGAAAATGAAAGGCGGAAAAAATGACACTATTTTTGAAAAGAGTGAAACGGAAAGGCGAAAATGACACTGTTTGAGAGTGAAAATGAAAGACGAAAAATGACACTGTTTGAGTGGAAAACGAAGGCGAAAATGACACTGTTTTTGAGGAGGGAAAAAAATGAGAGCGGAAAAATGACACCTGTTTTGAGAGTGAAAACGGGGGGAAAAGCGAAAATGACACTGTTTGAAGACGTGAAAACGTAAAAGTGGAAAATGGACACTATTTGAGAGGTGAAAAACTGAAAAGGCGAAAAAAAAAATGACACTGTTTGAGTGAAAAAGAGGCGAAAATGAAACGAGGCGGAAAAAATGAGAAAATTGGGAAACGAGGAAAATGAACACTGTTGGAGAGTGAAAATGAAAGGCGGAAAAAAGACACTTGTTTTGAAAAGTGACGAAAGGTGAAAATGAAAAAAAACTATTTTGAAGAGTTTGGAAACGAGTGAAAAATGCACCTGGTTTTTGAGTGGAAAAAAAATGAAAGGCGAAAAATGACATGAGAGTTTGGACGAAAAAAAAAAAAAGGCGGGAAAATGACACTTTTGAGAGTGAAAATGAAAGGCGAAAAGACACCTGTTTTGGAGAGTGGAAAACAGGAAGGCGAAAAATGAACACTGTTTTGAGAGTGAAAATGAAACGGTTAAGCAAAAATTGACAACTTTTGAGAGGGGAAAACGGAAAGGCGAAAAATGACCACTTTTTGAGAGTGAAAACGGAAAAGGTGAAAATGACACTATTTGATAAAAAAAAAGTGGAGAGGCGAAAATGGACACTGTGTAGTGAAACGGAAAGGCGAAAAATGACACTGTTTGAGAGTGGAAAACGATAAAACGTTCGAAATGACACTGTTTGAGATGTTAAAAGGGTGGAGGGAAAACAAAACTGACACTGTTTGAGTGGAAAACGAAAGGAAAAAAAACGAACAAAAGGCTGATTTGAGAGTGACGAGGGGCGAAAAAAGGACACTGTTTGAGGGACTGAAAAATGAGGCGAAAATGACACTATTTGAGAGTTGGAAAAGAAAATGAAAGGTGAAAAAATGACCACTGTTTGAGTGGAAAACGAAAAAAAAAAAAAGGCGAAATGACACTGTTTGAGAGTGAAAATTGAAAGGCGGAAAATGGACACTGTTTTTTTTTGAGAGTGAAACGGAAGGCGAAAATGACCACTGTTTGGAGTGAAAATGAGAAAGGTGAAAATTGACACTGTTTGGGAAAGGAAAAGGTGAAAACTGAAAAGGCCGAAAAAAAAAAAAATGACACTGTTTGAGAGGTGGAAAACGAAAAGAAAATGGACAAAAAAAAACAATTTGAAAAAATGACACTGTTTGAGTGAAAGAAAACGAAAGGCGGGGGGAAAAAAAAATGACCACTGTTTTGAGAGTGAAAACGGAAGGCGAAAATGACACTGTTTGAGGAGTGAAAATGGAAAGGGTGAAAAAAATGACACTGTTTTTTGAGTGAAAAAACGGGAAAAAAAAAAAAAAAAGGCGAAAATGACACTGTTTGATAGTTTGATGTGTTTTGAAAGGCGAAAATGACACTGTTTGAGAGTGAAAATGAAAGGTGAAAATGACTGTTTGAGAGTGAAAACGAAAGGCGAAAATGACACTGTTTGAGAGTGAAAACGAAAGGCGAAAATGACACTGTTTGAGAGTGAAAACGAAATGGCCGAAAAATGACCCACTGTTTGAGAGTGAAAATGAAAGGTGAAAAATGACACTGTTTGAGTGAAAAAACGAAAGGCGAAAATGACACTGTTTGAGAGTGAAAATGAAAAGCGAAAATGACACTGTTTGAGAGTGAAAACGAAAGGCGAAAATGACACTGTTTGAGAGTGAAAATGAAAGCGAAAATGACACTGTTTGAGAGTGAAAATGAAAGGCGAAAATGACACTGTTTGAGAGTGAAATGAAAAGGCGAAAATGACACTGTTTGAGAGTGAAAACGAAAGGCGAAAATGACACTGTTTGAGAGTGAAAACGAAAGGCGAAAATGACACTGTTTGAGAGTGAAAACGAAAGGCGAAAATGACACATGTGACAGAGGCGAAAATGACACTGTTTTTTGTGAAAAGGTGAAAAGAAAAATGACACTGTTTGAGAGTGAAACGAAAGGCGAAAATGACACTGTTTGAGAGTGAAAATGAAAGGCGAAAATGACACTGTTTGAGAGTGAAAATGAAGGCGAAAATGACACTGTTTGAGAGTGAAAATGAAAGGTGAAAATGACTGTTTGAGAGTGAAACAAAACTGTGAAATCAAAACGCAAGGCGAAAATGACACTGTTTGAGAGTGAAACGTAAAAGGCGAAAATGACACTGTTTGAGTGAAAAACGAAGGCGAAAATGCATGAAAACTGTTTGAGAGTGAAAATGAAGGGCGATGACACTGTTGAGAGTGAAAATAAAGAAAAGGCGAAAATTACACTGTTTTGAGAGTGACATGTTTAAAGCGAAAATGACACTTGTTTTGAGAGTGAAACTGAATGAAAACGAAATGACACTGTTTGAGAGTGAAAATGAAAGGCGAAAATGACACTGTTTGAGTGAAAACGAAGGCGAAAATGACACTGTTTGAGAGTGAAAATGAAAGGCGAAAATGACACTGTTGAGAGTGAAAATGTTTGAGCGAAAATGACACTGTTTGAGACAAAGTGAAAACGAGGCGAAATGACACTATTTGAGAGTGAAAATGAGAAGAAAATGACACTACTTGTTTGAGAGTGAAAATGAAAGGCGAAAATGACTGTTTGAGAGTGAAAATGAAAGGCGAAAATGACACTGTTTAGTGAAAAGTGGAAGGAGATAAAGACACTGTTTGAGTGAAAATGAAAGATGCGAAATGACACTTTGAGAGTGGAAATGAAGGAGAAAATGACACTCGAAAAATGACAATGAGAGTGAAAATGAAGAAGAAAATGACATTACTTGAAAGTGCAAAATGATGGAAAAATGAAGGATGAAAGAGAAAATGATGAGAGTGAAAATGAAGAAAATGATCAGGGTAATAATGAATGCAAACGAATGAGAAAAGGATATGAGGAGGCTAGTGGGTAACCGGGGGTGGGGCGGGTTTTATGAGGCGTCCTAGGGGAGGGTGGGGAGGGGGGGGGTGCAGATTAGTGGAAAGGCAAAAACCGGAAAATTTCCGAGCGTGACTGATGCATCTCGTGTAATGTTTACAGACCCAGTTCCCTTCTTGGCCCCCCACACTCCCCAATCTTAAAAGCCTTGTAAGGTCCTAACCACCCCCCCACCCCCACCCCCTTCCCCAATCCACCCCCAACCCCGCACCTTAAAAGCCTTTCGGCCTCCCAAAGTCTTTAACGTATTCTTCATCTCTTGCATCTACTAACGTTCTTTTTTTTTTTACTTTTTTTTTTTTCTTTTACTTTTTTCGTTATTCTTTGGCGGAGGAGTCATTTGAGTTTTACAGATTGCGTTTAAGTAAAAAAAAAAAAAAACTCTCTCTCTCTCTCTCTCTCTCTCTCTCTCTCTCTCTAACTCTCTCTCTCTCTCTCCAAGATGGAATGATGAGATGGTCAAAGAGAAATGGCCATGATGCTTCATCAAGCTTTCTAAGAGATGTTATGGATCGTCAGTATAATACTAATATATATGTATATATATATAGATATATATATATATATATATATATATATATATATATATATGTATATGTATATATATATATATATATATATATATATATATATATTATATATATATGATATATATATGTATATATATATATATAGCTATATTATATATCATATATATATATTTATATATACGATATTTCTCTCTCTCTCGTCTTTCTCTCTCTCTATATATATATATATATATATATATATATATATATATATATATATATATATATATATATATAAATCATTCGAGCTACAAATGTCCTTTAATATCTAATTCGCTCTACCTCGGAACTGATATTTTCATATATGTACCGAAGAGGAATTTTTAGTTGATAATAATTTCTGGGGACGAAATTATTATCAACTAAAAATCTCCCTTCGGTACATATAGAAGATATATAAATTCCGAGTAGAGTGAATTAGACATTAAAGGACATTTGTAGCTCGAATGATTTATATGAATCACGGTGAAGTGATAACTATTCATATATATATATATATATATATATATATATATATATATATATATATATATATATATATATATATATATATATATATTATAGAGAGAGAGAGAGAGCGAAAGATTTCTTTCGTACTTTTCTACATTTTTTATCTTCACCTTCTCTGTCGTTTCCAAACCCCGTAGGGGGATACGACCTTCGTTAATAATTCAACGGTCTTTTCCGGTTATAAAAAAAAAAGGGGGGGTTGGGGCGGGAGGAGAAGGTGAACGTTAATAACACATGTAACTGACATCGAAGTCCTCTTGGTATGAATTGATTTGAAACGGGGGTGAGGGGGTTGGGGGTTGATACTTCTAGTCCTATTTTCTGTCTATAGTTTTCCATGTTACATAGTTAAGTCGAATGTGACGTTTGTGAAGGCAGTTATTATTATTATTATTTTATTATTATTATTATTATATTATTATTATTAGAAAGTAAATTAACAGTAGTACTCTCCCATTTTATTGGCTCATGGGATTATGAGTTTTCTTTGGATTATTATTATTATTATTGATTAATCAGAAGATGAACCCTATTCATATGGATCAAGCCCACCACAGCAGGGGTCACTGGCCTAGAATACAAGCTTCCAAAGAATATGGTGTCTTCCCCCTTCTCCTCCTACTCTCTCTCTCTCTCTCTCTCTCTCTCTCTCTCTCTCTCTCTCTCTCTCTCAGACCATTCTTTATCATCGTTCCCAGACGAATCCAACGTATACTAGTATCTATCCAGCTCAAGAGACGCTCTGAACAGCAGCGATACCGCTTCACATGCGGTGGTAGATTTGCACTGATGTGACGTGTCGTGTCACTCCAATCTCTCTCTCTCTCTCTCTCCTCCCTCTCTCTCTCTCTCTCTCTCTCTCTCTCTCTCTCTCCTGCATTTTCCGTCTCACGCTGTCAATTTTCGTTTTCTCTGCATATATATTATGTATATATTTTTCAGGTATCTCTATTGATGAATTTTCAAACCTTTTAAACCCTGTGGGACGATATTCTCTGTTTGGGGGGAAACTAATCCCACGAGTTACGTACGGGTACAAATAAAGTTAAAATTGAATGTAAGCAGTGGGTCATTGGCTTGGAATTGAAGCTTTCAAAGAATATTATTATTATTATTATTATTATTATTATTATTATATTATTATTATTGAGAAAGATGGACCCTCTTCTCATTGAACAAGACCACCAAAGGGGCCACCGACTTGAAATTCAAGCTTACAAAGAATTATTATTATTATTATTATTATTATTATTATTATTATTATTGAATACAATAGCTGTTTCAACGGCATTTAATTTATATAGAATCTTCTCATTCTTCTTATTATCTTTTTCGTAGCATGTAGCTGGTGTATTAAGTTTCCTAAGGACATGTAAAGATTTTCATTTGTCTTAGGTTTATTCCTCTAACGTGTCGACAGCGCACAGGCAGTCATCTATGATAGTTTACAGTACAGTGAATTAAGATACAGTTTACAAGTATGTTATAGCATGCAAGGTCGTGTACAATCGGTGGGCGGGTCGGTGGGAACGGATTTTAATTGGTCGTTGGATGGAAACGAAATCTCCCCCTGAGGCGTTCTGACCTGCGTAGTTTGGACGGGGTTATTAGCGTCGGTTGGGTGTTGTTTGGGGTACCCACCTCTTGGGCGGCAGGCTGTACAATTGATATATCTTCCGCTCGTTCTCTCCCGCTTTCTCTCTCTACTTCTTCCGCTCTTTCTCTCTCTCTTGCTCTCTCTCTTTCTCTTTCTGCAAGTTCCTCTCTCTCTCTCTCTCTCTCGTTCGTCTCCTTCTAACGCTCTCTCTTCTCTCTCTGCCTGCTCCTCTCTCTCTCTTTCTCTTTCTCTTTCTCTCTCTGTTTGCTCCTCTCTCTCTCTCTCTCTCTCTCTCTCTCTCTCTCTCTCTGTCTCTCCCCCCTCGATCTCTCTCTCTCTCTCTCTCTGTCTCTCCCCCCTCGATCTCTCCTCTCTCTCTCGTGGCATGTATACTAAGTCGGTTGGTTTCTTGCGCCATTTCTTCTTATGATGGTGGGGAGAAACTCTGTTTCTTTTACCGTGTTGATAGTCGGTTTTTTCTCTAATATATGTAAAGCTTCAAGATAACGTAGGCGTTTTTCGGTCCGGTGCATGGTCAATAATTTCTATGTTCTTTATAAGCTCAGCTCTTTCTGGTCTCCTGTTGTGTTTTTCCCTATAGTGAATGAAATGGCCCCTTCTTGAAGATGACACGAGAGACGCTTGGAGAGTCTGGTAGTGGTCATCCCGATATAAGAATGGTGGCATCCATCCACCGAGCATGTGAATTCGTAGATGACACTCCTTCTCTTCGAAACGACGTTTCTGGGGGCGCCGGGTTTGTTTCTAAGAAGCAGCTGGCTGGTTTCATGCTTTTGTAATAAATTATGAGGCTAATTTATTACAAAAGCATGAAAACCAGCCAGCTGCTTCTTAGAAACAACCCGGCGCCCCCAGAAACGTCTTTGAAGAGAAGGAGTGTCATCTACGAATTCACATGCTCGGTGGATGGATGCCACCATTCTTATATCGGGATGACCACTACCAGACTCTCCAAGCGTCTCTCGTGTCATCTTCAAGAAGGGGCCATTTTCATTCACTATAGGGAAAAACACAACAGGAGACCAGAAAGAGCTGAGCTTATAAAGAACATAGAAATTATTGACCCATGCACCGGACCGAAAACGCCTACGTTATCTTGAAGCTTTACATATATTAGAGAAAAAACCGACTATCAACACGGTAAAAGAACAGAGTTTCTCCCCACCATCATAAGAAGAAATGGCGCAAGAAACCAACCGACTACGTATACATCCACGAGAGAGAGAGGAGATGGAGGGGGGAGAGACAGAGAGAGAGAGAGAGAGAGAGATCGAGGGGGGAGAGACAGAGAGAGAGAGAGAGAGAGAGAAAAAGAGAGAGAGAGGAGCAAACAGAGAGAGAAAGAGAAAGAGAGAGAGAGAGAGAGCAGGCAGAGAGAAAGAGAGAGCGTTAGAAGGAGCGAACGAGAGAGAGAGAGAGAGAGAGAGGAACTTGCAGAAAGAGAAAGAGAGAGAGCAAGACGAGAGAGAGAAAGAGCGGAAGAAGTAGAGAGAGCGAGCGGGAGGAGAACGAGCGGAAAGATATATCAATTGTACAGCCTGCCGCCCAAGAGGTGGGTACCCCAAAACAACACCCAACCGCGCTAATAACCCCGTCCAAACTACGCAGGTCAGAACGCCTCAGGGGAGATTTGTCGTTTCCATCCAACGACCAATTAAAATCGTTCCACCGACCCGCCCACCGATTGTACACGACCTTGCATGCTATAAATACTTGTAAACTGTATCTTAATTCACTGTACTGTAAACTCTCATAGATGACTGCCTGTGCGCTGTCGACACGTTAGAGGAATAAACCTAAGACAAATGAAAATCTTTACATGTCCTTAGGAAAACTTAATACACCAGCTACATGCTGACGAGAAAAAGATAATAAGAAGAATTGAGAAGATTCTATATAAATTAAATGCCGTTGAAACAGCTATTGTATTCAATGCTACTGCCCTCAGAGAAGGCCTCCTTCCTTATTATTATTATTATTATTATTATTATATTATTATTATTATATTATCATTATTATCATTATTATTATTATTAATATTATTATTATTATTATTATATTATTATTATTATTTTGATAGAAGACCCTCTTTTAGGCAAATGCTTTTAAAAAGGATGGCAGAATTAAGCGAGTTGATTTTTTTTTTTTTTTTTTTTTTTTTTTTTTCTATTTTCCTTACAATTCGCTTCTCAGGTTCAGCGATGTTCAGAGTAACTGGCCAATATTCATATTGGGAATTTTTCAAAAAAATTGTAAATGCTGAAGATAATCTTTTATTAGAACAGGATATCGGGTCCAGGTCAAGCAGGGGTCGTCGTCAGTGCCGGTATTATTCCGTAGGCGTAGTTCAGTTTGGGCCGGGGTCGTCTTTGGTTTGGTTTTTAAGGACTGGTATTGGTGCTGGTATAGCTGGTATCCCGTTGCAGAGCCCATCAAGCTTTTCTACAAGGGCCACCTTCCACCGGAGGTGTACAAGGAAGACGAACAAGCCCTCTCAAAAAGATCATCGAGGAAACGTCAGCCCCGCCGGACCAAACAGAAATATTAAGATATATTATATTTATAAACGAAGAAGACGCCCCTGCAGGATCCCTTGAAGAAGACGAGTGTGGTCTACCGTTACACATGCCCCGTCCGAGGATGCCTCGGCAAATACGTCGGTATGACCTCCATGCGTTTTTCTCAAGCGAATCTCCTGCCGCGCCCAAGAAGGAGCCATATTCAACCACCAGGACTGCTCATAACAAACGGATAAAAAAAAGAAAACGATATTATCCCTAATATCGAAATAATAGATCAGACGGATCCCCGACGCCTGCGCCTCTAGAAGCCCTCATATAGGTAAGGTAGAGAAACCAAATTTCAACATCACTCAAGAAACGTTTCTCTTTCCCACCGCCGCCCGGAGAGCAGCGAACGACCCCCGACAATGCCAGATAATCAGGAGCCCCCACAGGATGATAGGATTCCTGCTGCAGACGGAATTCCTGACGTTCATCCCCAGGCACACTACTGTGGCGCTCGCACGAGAGAATCCCCGAGACCTTCGAGGCGAGATCCACGACTTCGCCCAAGACCGGCCCGACCGATGAGAATGCAACTCTAGGTCCGAGCCGCTATAAATAACCGTTCCGCAAACCTTCATCCTACAGTCTCTTCACCGACTCGTCCGAAGATGACCTGCGAGAAGGTCGAAACGTCACGTGATACCAGCTATACCAGCCCTTAAAACCAAAGACGACACCCGGCCCGAAACTGAACTACGCCTACGGAATAATACTGGCACTGACGACGACCCCTGCTTGACCTGGACCTCATACCTGTTCTAATAAAAGACTACCTTCTGCATTTACAATTTTTTGAAAATTCCCAATATGAATATTGGCCAGTTACTCAGAGACATCGCTGAACCTGAGAAGCGAATTGTAAGGAAGGTATAGAAAAAACAATATATAAAATCAACTCGCTTTAATTCTTGCCATCCTTTTTAACATTATTATTATTATTATTATTATTATTATTATTATTATTATTATTATTATTATGGTAGAATGTGAACCCTATTCTTTTTGGAACAAGACCACCAAAGGGGCCAATGGCATGGAATTCAAGATTCCAAAGAACATTATGGTGTTCATTAGGTGACAGGTGGTAATGAGAAATACAGAAAGAAGAGATGACATATTTAGAAAAAAAAAGAAGTTAGCATATATATATAAAACATGAGTAAAATAAATGCAGCGAGATTTGTAGTAGGCCAGTAAAGCATTGCATCTTTGTCAATTGGGAAATAAATTTAATGTTTGGTGTACTTACGCAAATTGTTTTTCTCCGTATTCGAGAAAAAAAAATAATAATTTTGTTCAGTATGTTTGAGTAGGAATAACCGACGTAGCGGCTATTCAAATTTGTGTCCATTTTCCCGGCCCCGCCGCCCCCCGGCAGACTTTCCTCGTCGGAAAAATAAAACTAAAATCCACGTGCAGTACTCTTAGACTTGCG
Source organism: Macrobrachium nipponense (assembly GCF_015104395.2). Taxonomy (NCBI): domain Eukaryota; kingdom Metazoa; phylum Arthropoda; class Malacostraca; order Decapoda; family Palaemonidae; genus Macrobrachium; species Macrobrachium nipponense. The sequence continues at coordinate 14,710,732 of NC_061098.1, forward strand.
GCAAGTTCACTTCATTAAAAGTTTTTCCGTAAAAAATGCAAGAGGTCGAGGTTTCCACCGAGCGCCCTTGACAGTTTGTTTGTAGTACAATTTTATTTTGTAAAGTTTATTCGAAGCTGATCATCATGTGGGTAGGGCTTTCAGTGCTTCACTTAAGGTTCAGTGGATTACCTAAGGTTCTTCCTTAAGCCCGTAGCTGCGACCCTATTCGTTCATTTTACTATACCTCCGTTCATATTCTCCTTCTTCTGACTTTCCTGAACCCCAAACCTGCGACCCTATTCGTTCATTTTACTATACCTCCGTTCATATTCTCCTTCTTCTGACTTTCCTGAACCCCAAACCTGCGACCCTATTCGTTCATTTTACTATACCTCCGTTCATATTCTCCTTCATTCTGACTTTCCTGAACCCCAAAAATTTTTGTTAATAGTTGGATGTGGTGAAAAGAAATCACTGTGGAAGGGAGAGACGGTGTTATTTAACCAAGATATGGTGACGCCAGTTTTAGTTACTAAAAATCATTCGAGCAATCAATATAGAATATTGTAGACTTGAGAGAAACGAATTGAGAATCACACCAAGTGACAAATAGAAGGAACGAAGGTGCCTGAGAGAGAGAGAGAGAGAGAGAGAGAGAGAGAGATTTGGAAGGGGGGGAGGGGGGGAGGGGAAGGGTAGATTCGTTACGTCAACAAACAGAGAGAGAGAGATTGGTGGAAAAAGGGGCGCTGGTTAGTTCGTTACGTCCAACACAGGTATAACTTATGAGAGAGAAGACTGGAGGAATGGGGGAAGGGGGCTGGTTGAGGGGGAGGGGAGAGGGGTCGAAACGTATATGTAGCCAAAATGGCTAAGGAGGAGGAGGAGGAACTGCTAAGTATGAGAAAAATTTCCTCGGAATTGAGGGTACGAACTTGAGCGCAGGACCTTCTTCTTCTAATCTTTTTTTTTTTTTTTTTTTTTTTTTTCTCTAATCTTTGTTTTTGGGGAAAGTTTCCCCAAGAGGGTCTTCTTCTTCTCTCTCATGTCCCGGTATGCCAAGTACGACGGGAATTTTGAAAAGTTTTCTGCCTGGAGAAAGTGAGCGAGTGAGTCAGTGAGTGATATTCACGTCTTTTAAGATTATAGGTCATTCTGGTATTATTATTACCTGTGGGGTCGCTCTCGAGAGAAAAAGGGAGATTGATGATAGACAAAATTGGTTTTTAATATAAAGTTATAAATCGTCATGAGAAGGTCATATGTCTGTAATTTTTTTCTTTATAATTATTTGCTATTTTTAATTTCATTTATATCAGTTTTACTCCATACTTCTCGCAAAAACTGTCTTTAATTTGAGAAGGTCGATATCTGCAATTTGTTAGTAATTATTAAAAAAATTTTATTATATATATATTTACTTATATATATATATATATATATATATATATATATATTATATATATATATATACATATGTGTATACTATATATATATATATATATATATATATATATATATATATATATATATATATATATATATAATATTCTCGCAGATATCTGCTATTTGTTAGTAATTGTTAAAAAAAAAACAAAAATTAAAGTTCCAAATCGTCATAAGAAGGTCATATATCTGTAATTTTTTTTTTGTTTAGCAATTATTTGCTATTAAATTTAAAAATTTAATTTATATTCATTTGAGCGGAGGTCGATATTTACAATTGATAGTAATTATTAAAACTATAATTTAAATTTTATAAATTTAATTTCATATTCTCGCAAAATTTTCTTTCATTTGAGGAGGTCGATATCTGCAATTTGTTAGTAATTACTAGAAAAAAATAATATATATATATATATATATATATATATATATATATATATATATATATATATATATATATATATGTATGTATATATTCTCGCCAATATATCTGCTACTTGTTAGTAATTGTAAACAAAAAATTTAATTTCTTTACATTTTTCTGTAACCTCGCAGAACTGTATTTGCGTTTTCAGCAGATGAACATAAATTTTGTATTCATCAGTAACTTGCTCTGTAAGTTAGCAGCGTTTTCTAAGACTTCTCTCTTTGGATATGAGTGAACGTCATAAGAAATTCCAATCTATGATGTAAGAATTACTAAGAAACAGTATAGTCGTTAAAAACTGTTTCCATGCTTATAATCAATAATAAAATTGGATCATGTACGAAAGATGACATAATGCGTCTGGAATCCCCCCCCCCCCATCCCCCCCCCCCCCCCCCCCCCCCCCCCCCCCCCCCCCCCCCACCCCCCCCCCCCCCCCCCCCCCCCCCCCCCCCCCCCCCCCCCCCCCCCCCCCCCCCCCCCCCCCCCCCCCCCCCCCAAAAAAAAAAAAAAAAAAAAAAATAGTGCGCAAAATATATTGTTGTGCAGACGCTATTTATACACATGTCCTTTATACGTCATTTCCCTTGAACAGGTATCACACAAGTCAACATCTTTGTTTGCGCGGATTTTTCACTCCTCCTTCTTTTGTGCGAATATCCATTTTTTCGTCAAGTGCTAGGGGTTAACGCTCCAATGAATCAGCGACCTTGTTTTGACGTTTGATGTTTGCGTATTGCAGATCAACAATGCCCCGTGTTGACCGTTCCCATTGCATGACAGGTGTGGGTAGTAAAATTCGGCCTTAATGGTTTTGTCGATAATCTTTGATCATGAAGCGAAAGGTAATATGTGTGTGTCGTTGAGAATTATGCCTTCGCAAAGTTAGCTGCTTTTGTGGTACAATAGATGTCTCCATTTCGATGCTTACTTTTGTTTGTTGTTGTTGTTGTTGATGATGTTGTATGTGTACGTTTGTGTGCATTTACACCTTACATTTCTTGCTTCATTTTTATATGTACACGTCTGTATGCATTAGTGTACACACGTGCGTTTCTTCAGTTGTATTCCACATAGGAAGACGGAATATATCAATGGTTAGAATATGTCTTAACAGTTTCGTCCACCAGTGGACCTCTTCTTGGAGCGTACCTTAAATAAAAGCTCCAAGAAGAAGCGTTCTTTCCTTAAATAAACGCTCCAAGAAGGAAGCGTTCTTACCTTAAATAAACGCTCCAAGAAGGAAGCGTTCTTACCTTAATAAACGCTCCAAGAAGGAAGCGTTCTTTCCTTTATAAACGTTCCAAGAAGGAAGCGTTCTTTCCTTAATAAATGCTCCAAGAAGAAAGCGTTCTTACCTTAAATAAATGCTCCAAGAAGGAAGCGTTCTTTCCTTAAATAAACGCTCCAAGAAGGAAGCGTTCTTTCCTTAATAAACGTTCCAAGAAGGAAGCGTTCTTACCTTAATAAACGCTCCAAGAAGGAAGCGTTCTTTCCTTAATAAACGCTCCAAGAAGAAAGCGTTCTTACCTTAAATAAACGCTCCAAGAAGGAAGCGTTCTTTCCTTAAATAAACGCTCCAAGAAGAAAGCGTTCTTACCTTAAATATATGCTCCAAGAAGGAAGCGTTCTTACCTTAAATAAACGCTCCAAGAAGGAAGCGTTCTTACCTTAATAAACGCTCCAAGAAGGAAGCGTTCTTACCTTAATAAACGCTCCAAGAAGGAAGCGTTCTTTCCTTTATAAACGTTCCAAGAAGGAAGCGTTCTTTCCTTAATAAACGCTCCAAGAAGAAAGCGTTCTTACCTTAAATAAATGCTCCAAGAAGGAAGAGTTCTTACCTTAAATAAACGCTCCAAGAAGGAAGTGTTCTTACCTTAAATAAACGTTCCAAGAAGGAAGCGTTCTTACTTTAATAAACGCTCCAAGAAGGAAGCGTTCTTACCTTAAATAAACGCTCCAAGAAGGAAGCGTTCTTACCTTAATAAACGCTCCAAGAAGGAAGCGTTCTTACCTTAATAAACGCTCCAAGAAGGAAGCGTTCTTACCTTAATAAACGCTCCAAGAAGGAAGCGTTCTTTCCTTTATAAACATTCCAAGAAGGAAGCGTTGTTTCCTTAATAAACGCTCCAAAAAGAAAGCGTTCTTTCCTTTATAAACGTTCCAAGAAGGAAGCGTTCTTACCTTAAATAAACGCTCCAAGAAGGAAGCGTTCTTACCTTAATAAACGCTCCAAGAAGGAAGCGTTCTTACCTTAATAAACGCTCCAAGAAGAAAGCGTTCTTTCCTTTATAAACGTTCCAAGAAGGAAGCGTTCTTACCTTAATAAACGCTCCAAGAAGGAAGCGTTCTTACCTTAATAAACGCTCCAAGAAGAAAGCGTTCTTTCCTTTATAAACGTTCCAAGAAGGAAGCGTTCTTTCCTTAATAAACGCTCCAAGAAGGAAGCGTTCTTTCCTTTATAAACGTTCCAAGAAGGAAGCGTTCTTACCTTAAATAAACGCTCCAAGAAGGAAGCGTTCTTTCCTTTAATAAACGCTCCAAGAAGGAATCGTTCTTTCCTTAATAAACGTTCCAAGAAGGAAGCATTCTTACCTTAAAAACCGCTCCAAGAAGAAACAGCGTCTTTCCTTTATAAACGTTTCCAAGAAGGTTCCAAGAAGGAAGCGTTCTTTCCTTTATAAACGTTCCAAGAAGGAAGTGTTCTTTTCTTAATAAACGTCAAGAAGAAAGCGTTCCTTAACCTTTAAAAAAACGCCTCCAAGAAAGGAAGCGTTCTCCTTAAATAAACGCTTCCAAAATAAGAAGAAGCGTTTTTTCTTAATAAACGTTCCAAGAAGAAAGCGTTCTTACCTTAATAAACGCTCCAAGAAGGAAGCAGTCCTTTTTTCCTTTTAAACGTTCCAAGAAAGGAAAGCGTTCTTTCCTTAATTAAAGCTCCAAGAAGGAAAGCGTTCCTTAAACCGTAAATTAAATTGCTTTTTTTTTCCAATTAAAGAAGGAAGGAATTCTTAAACCTTAAAAAACGCTCCAAGAAGGAAGTTGTTCTTTACCTTTAAAATAAACGTTCCAAGAAGGGAAAGGCTTCTTACCCTTAATAAACGCTCCAAGAATTCGTTCCTTAACCTTAAATTAAACGCAAGAAGGAAGCGTTAAAACTTAAAATTAAACCGTTTCCAGAACGAAAAAGGCTTCTTTCCTTTAAATAAAACGTTCCAAGAAGAAGCGTTCTTACCTTAAATAAACGCTCCCAAGAAGAAAGCGTTCTTACCTTAAAAATAAAACGCTTCCAAGAAGAAGCTTTCTTTCCTTAATAAACGTTTTTCCAAGAAGAAGCGTTCTTACCTTAATAAACGCTCCAAGCGCGTTCTTTTTCAATTAAATTAGCAGCTGCAGAAGCAAGAAGAAGGCGTTCTTCCTTTATAAACGTTCCAATTGAAGAAGCGTTCTTTAACTCTAATAAACAAGCGGGGAATTCACAAAGAACAAGTACACAAAAAAAATCAAACAAAAGAACGTTCAAGAAGAATGAACGTTCCTTCTTATAAAACGCTTCAGAAGCGTTCTTTAACTAAATAAACTCTCCAAGAAGGAAGCGTTCTTACCTTAAATAAACGCTCCAAGAAAGAAGCGTTCTTACATGAAATAAACGCTCCAAGAAGGAAGCGTTCTTTCCTTAATAAACGTTCCAAGGAGATGCCCATTGGAGGACGAAATCGTCGGGCATATCGTAACCAGTTGGCATGTTTCATTTTCTTGTGTGGAATACAGCTGGATCAATATATCTTCGTATCTAAGAAGATTAGTGATGTTCAAGTTACAAGCAAGCAAGGAACCACAGTAGACAGATAGTGTTGTTCAGTTACAAGCAAGGAACTACAACAGGCAGATAGTGTTCAATTACAAGCAAGGAACTGCAACAGAAAGATAGTGTTGTTCAAGTTACAAGCAAAGAATTACAACAGACAGACAGTGTTGTTCAATTACAAGCAAAGAACTACAACAGAGAAATGGTGTTGTTCAAGTTACAAGCAAAGAACTACAACATAAAAATAGTGTTCAATTACAATAAAAAAAACTACAACAGAAAAATATAAAAATAGTGTTGTTCAATTACAAGTAAAGAACTACAGCAGAAAAATAGTGTTCAATTACAAGCAAAGAACTACAACAGACAGATAAGTGTTGTTCAAGTTACAAGCAAAGAATTACAACAGAAAAATGGTTTTGTTCACTTACAAGCAAAGAACTTTAACATACAGATAAGTGTTGTTCAAGGTACAAGTAAAGAACTACAACAAAAATAGTGTTCTTCAATTACAAGCAATGAACCACAGCAGACAAATAGTATAGTTCAATTACAAGCATAAAGCTACAACAGACAGATAGTGTTCAATTACAAGCAATGAACCACAGCAGACAAATAGTATGGTTCAATTACAAGCAAAGAGGTACAACAGACAGATAAGTGTTGTTCAATTACAAGCAATGAACCACAGCAGACAAATAGTATGGTTCAATTACAAGCAAAAGGCTACAGCAGACAGATAGTGTTGTTCAATTACAAGCAATGAACCACAGCAGACAAATAGTATAGTTC
>NC_061098.1:14722186-14724686 GCF_015104395.2 Macrobrachium nipponense
CAACATAAATGCCTTAAAAGATTAAGGTTAAACAATCTCTGAATATTTTAAAGGTTGTTTCTGGATTTAGTTGGGGAGCTGATAAAACAAATCCCTGCTGAGACTATATGACTCGTTGTGTCGATCCAAGCTAGACTGTGGCTGTCAGATTTATTCTTCAGCTTGTAAAACCAGGCTGAAGGAAAGGGCTGGACGTTTGTACACAATATGGGTGGGCCTGAGAATATGCTCAGGGGCTTTTTAGAACTTCGCCTGTTTGAAAGCTTATAGGTTGATACTAACCAACTTCCCCTTGATTTGAGTCATCAGAAACGGCCTTTAGTACAGTGCCTCATACAGATCTAAAAGGTCCTTTTAGGTCTTATTTTAAGCAAATGGCAAGAAAGATGGACTTCTCCTCATCTTGCCAATAATAGAAAGTACAGAAATATTTAAATAATATATTGCAGTGGCCTTGCGTCTTTTCAGGTCCTGATAGGCGAACAAAAAATAGTTTTAAGCATACTGAGGATTGGGCACACTTATTTGACCCATCAGTTTATTTTAGAAGGGGGGCAGCCTCCCAGAGTGTGCTTGCGGTGGCGAGATGCTAACAGTGGAGCACATTCTGGATGCTTGCCCCAGATATTTTAACCAGAGAGAGAGATATCTTAGAGGTAAATCCCTTTGTGATATTTTGGGAGATGAAGCAGATATTTCTGCTCTCATCTCCTTTTTAAAGTCTATAAATTTTTTAATTTTTAAAATTTAATTTAATTATATTTTTTATCTCACATCATAGATATATATATTTATTTATTAAGCATTTTCATTCATTCATTCATTTGTCACATGGTAATTTATCTATAACCATTTTCTTCATACACTTATTAACTCATTTTTAATGTAATTTATTTATTTCCATTACGGCGCTGAATGGCTTCTTTGGCCCCAGTACCTGGGCTTTTATATATATGTAGGTATATATACACATATATTTATACTTTAACATATGTGTATATAATGTATGTATGTATGCATTCATGTCTAAGTTATCATAAGGAGAACGAAAGAATATGTATTCACAAAAATGTCCTGGAGTGTATTTTGCCGATGTTTTTTTAGTTTTCGTGTCCCTGTGAACTATAACACGCTAACACTTACATTTTTGTATATGTGTATATTCATTTATGTTATTTTGTTATGTATCTGTATGTAACATGTATCTTATTAGCTCACCGTTTACCAGATTCTTCATTGAGAAGAGTTTATTTTTTTATATTTTTTTATTTTATTATTATTATTTTTTACTGTGATCATAGCACCTAAGTTAAGTCCCGTTTTATGTACCGTTTCAGACGACTGTGGTGGGTCGTAACAACGGGTTTAGAAGGCCAAGGGGGATAGTAATTTGTAAACCTGCCCCCTTCCCCCCCCTCCTCCCCCCCCCTCCCCCCCCCAAAAAAAAAAAAAAGGGTCATGACAAATGCGAAAAAACTCCCAAAATGAAAATGGTTGCTTATAACGTCGCAATCTTCGAGCGATAGAGAGAAAGAGCGAGAGAAAAGGTTGAGCGAGTGGGAGGAGGAGGAGGAGGAGGAGGGAGAAGGAGGGAGTGGGGAGAGAGGGAGCTAGAGATGTGTGTGTGGCATTCCTCCTCCTCCTCCTCCTCCCCTCCCCCACCTCCTCCTCCTCCTCCTCCTCCTCCACCTCCTCCACCTGGAAAGGAAAGTTTCTTTTGCTTCTCATCAATCCATAGTTCCGCCTGGCTGCCTACACACAAGGAAAGTTGGAAATTGTCCGTTATCTCTCTCTCTCTCTCTCTCTCTCTCTCTCTCTCTCTCTCCTCTCTCTCTCTTCTCAATGGGGTCGTGAGTAGTTACAAGTTGGTTATATTCGCGATTGTATTGTGCGTGTCGCTGAATTTAAACCTTAAAGTGTACACTTCACGTCTCTCGAGATTAAGTCTTATGAATGTACACTTCACGTCTTTCAAGATTAATCCTTATAAGTGTACAATTCACATCTCTCGAGATTAAGCCTTAAAAGTGTATGTACACTTCACGTCTCTCGAGATTAAGTCTTTAACATGTACACTTCACGTCTCTCGAGGTTAATCCTTAACCATGTACAATTCACGTCTCTGGAGATTAAGCCTTATAAGTGTACACTTCGTCTCGAGGTTAATCCTTCAAAGTGTACACTTCAAGTCTCTCGAGGTTAATCCTTAAACCTAAACATGTACAATTCACGTGTCTGGAGATTAAACCTTAAAAGTGTACTCTTCGTCTCTCGAGGTTAATCCTTAAAAGTGTACACTTCACGTCTCTCGAGGTTAATCCTTAACCATGTACAATTCACGTCTCTGGAGATTAAGCCTTATAAGTGTACACTTCACGTCTCTCGAGTAAACGTGTACATCTCACGTCTCTCGAGATTAATCCTTTACCATGTACACTTCACGTCTCTCGAGATTACCTTAACCATGTACACTTCACGTCACTGAAGATTAATGCCACAT
>NC_061098.1:14729686-14732186 GCF_015104395.2 Macrobrachium nipponense
GACAAAATAATCTTTGACCAAGAGAAAGTAGGCAAAATAATTTTTTTGACCAAGAGAAAATAGTCAAAATAATTTTTTTGACCAAGAGAAAATAGGCAAAATAATTATTTTTACCAAGAGAAAATAGGGAAAATAATTTTTTTTGATCAGTGAGAAAAATATGCCAAATAAAATTATTTACCAAAGAAAAGAAAATAGACAAAAATAATTTTTTGACCAAGGAGAAAATAGCATAATTTTTTTTTACCAAGAGAAAATAGCAAAATAATTTTTTAATTTTTTTTCAAGTAGAAAATAATTTTTTGCAAAAATGCCAAGAGAAAATAGGAAAATTTTTTTTTTTACCAAAAGAGGGAAAATAAGGCAAAATAATTTTTTTTACCAAGAGAAAATGGGCAAAATAATTTTTTTTGCCAAGAGAAAATAGGCAAAATAATTTTTTTACCAAGAGAAAATAGGCAAAATAATTTTTTTACCAAGAGAAAATAGGCAAAATAATTTTTTTTACCAAGAGACAATAAACAAAATAATTTTTTTTGACTAAGAGAAAATAGGCAAAATAATTTTTTTTACCAAGAGAAAATAAACAAAATAATTTTTTTTGACCAAGAGAAAATAGGCAAATTAATTTTTTTGACCAAGAGAAAATAAACAAAATAATTTTTTTTGACCAAGAGAAAATAGTCGAAATTATTTTTTTTACCAAGAGAAATAAAAAAGAAAGTAATAATGCATAACAAAAATCAGCTCAAATGCAAAATGGCTCAAGAAGAAGTCCGAGGTCTCGATCGATGTTTTTTAATTAACGCCTTCAGAAAGACTGAAAGATTATCGAGGCGCCGTTTAACGCTGCTGATTAATGAAGTTTCATTGCTTAGAATCGCGAGTGATATTCGTCGTCCATAATGCAAGTGGCATTTAACCTTGACATGAATGAAGTCATGCTAAACGTTAAAAGAATGAATCTCCTCTTTTTTTTTTTTTTTTTTTTTTTCTGTCTGCCCTCAGATCTTAAAAACTACTGGCGCTAGAGGGCTGCAAATTAGTACGTTGATCATCCATCCTCCAAGCATCAAACATACCAAATTGCCCCCCTCTAGCCTCAGTACGTTTTATTTTATTTAAGGGGAAAGTTAGTCGTGATCGTGCGTCTGAAACCGCTAACAACACAGGCCACCGCCGGGCGGTGGGTGAAAGGGTCATGGGCTGCTGCCGAGAGTTATGGGGGTCGCGGCTGAGATTTTCATGCAGCGTTATTATACGCTGTATAGAAAACTCGATTTTTCACTGACATAATCATTAGTAATTTTGTTTTAAATCGCTACAGAATAATATTGCGATGCATATCACAACTAAATAAATCGTTCAACGCTACACGATACTTAAAAGCTATTTAAAGCTACAGAATAATAGTCGTATTTTGTGATGTAGGACGCTGTAGAGATGTTCTGTTCATCATTTATTTTATAGATTAATGACGTCACTTCATGCTACAGAATACTCATTATTGAATTTGTAATTAAACTTTAGCAAATAACTAGAGATACGTTAGAGACATTTTGTATTTTCACCCCTCAAAAAAAAAAGAAAAAAAACCTTTTAAAATTCCGAATCATTAAGTCGAAACGGGTGACACACGAATCGCAAGGGACATTTATTTCTCATCGAGAGCGGAGATCGGGGGTCACACACGCACCTCTCATTAGAGAATCATTTGGTGTTTACCTATTGCATTTGTAATCAACGACGAGCCGCCGCCGCCCCCCTCACCCCCATGGTGTCGTCACGGAGAAGTGTATATATGTATGTATGTATACCTTATCGCTTAGCGCCAGGAGCAGGACCAGTGACGGAATTGCAGTCATTATAGGGCTTGAGTGACGTCATGCGTATGGATTGCTGAGCGTTGAAAGGGTTAAAAGCTTCTTTTTTTATTTTTTGTTTTTTTATTTTTTTTTTCAGTCTGATGGGGTTTCTACGTTACTTTTCGCTTTCATTAGATTGAAGTCATATACATACAATATATAAAGTAGTGTTTGTATAAATGTATATATATATATATATATATATATATATTTATATATATCTATTATTATATCATATATATATATATATATATCTATATATATATATATGTATATATATAGTATATATACTATATAGTATATATATACTAATATACTATATATTATATATATATATATATATAACTCACACGTATATCTAATTTATGTATGCACTATAATATATATATAATAATATATATATATATATATATATATATATATATGTATATATATATCTATATATACTATATATATATCTATATATATATATATATATATATAGAATATATATATCTATACTATATATATATATATATATATATATACTATATATTATATATATATATATATATATATATATATATATATATATACATATACATATGATTATTATTCATTGATAAACCATGCAGTGTTTGGCATGAATTTTTAAT
>NC_061098.1:14736200-14741200 GCF_015104395.2 Macrobrachium nipponense
ACTAAAAGATAATACGGTCTACCAAACGGGACCAGGAAAAGAAATTGGTCTTGATCACTTTGTGATTTTTTTATTCATAATTCGAGGCGCCTATAACTTCTGAATGAACTAAATCATTTTAATCCTCAAATGAAAAAAAAAACGACACTTAATCGTATCAAGAGACTTTTCACATTAAATTTTTATTATTATTATTATTATTATTATTTATTATAATTATTATTATTATTATTATTATTTATCTCGTACATTCGTGCATGAGAGGTTGGCAAGTTAAGAGTAAACGTGGCAATTCATGTCATTAGTTTAATGGTATAACTATGAAATCGTTTCTCGCCCTCATATTCACTTTCCGTAAATCGTTCAATGGATTTTTCGGCGCAATCTTATTTTTCAATCAGACCAGAGCAGTGTTTTTATGTTTTCCCCTTCCTTTATAGTCTCTCTCTCTCTCTCTCTCTCTCTCTCTCTCTCTCTCTCTCTCTAAGAAAGAAACAAATAAAGAGAGAAATCAAGAATATCAGGTAAAAGAGAAAAGCAAACCACCAATGAGATATGCAGAGGTGTCAGCAAAAATTTCAAAGCATCAGCTCCGAAATTCTACTCAAGAGATATAACTGTATTTATTATGCAAGAGGATATTGCAGAAACGGAGAAAATTGCAGATTCAGACACAAAATGAATAATTATGATGAAGGAAGATCAAATATTATGGAAAAGTTGGATTTTTTAATGTCAGAATTTCTGGAAATGAAAAAAAGAACAACATACCAGAACAGGAAAGAGACATGGGAAAATCCTTATTACTACCATTATTAAATGAAGGAGAAAACACGCAAACCATCATAGTGATGAATGCGCAGGGTTTAGTTACGAGTAACTCAAAAAGAAAAATAGAGTACTTAGAAGAACTAACCCAAAATGAAAAGAAAATAGATATAATGAATATAAGTGAAACCTGGTATTCCCAAGAGACTGGGAATGATGATCAAATAAAAGGGTTTCCAAACTTATAGATCAGATAGAAAAAAATAGGAATCAAGGGGGAACCGCAATATATGGGAAAGACAAAAAACAAGGAAAAATATATGAGAAATATAGTAACTCAGAATGTGAACTAATAGCGGTAGAATTTGAATCTGAAAAATTGATGAACATAGTAATATATAGACCTCCTAATACTAAAGAGTTTGACTTAATAATGAAAAAATTGGATGATATATGTAGAAATCACAAGGACTGGACTATTCTCCTATCTGGTGACTTCAAACTTTCCTTTCGTAGAATGGAAAGAACGAATAGGAGATTGTGGTTGTACTTATAAATATTAGAGAGTAATAGTAGTGCAGAAGATAAGAGGCAATTTGAAAAGCTATTAGATATGCTACTAGAATACAACATTCAACAAATAAATCACCTGCCAACAAGAAAGGAAAATACTTTAGACCTAGTATTTGTGAACGAGATGAATTATGTTAAAGAAGAAATAATAGTTTATAATGCGAGTATTTCAGACCATAATGTCCATAGAATTAACAGTTCATTCCAAAGCAGGTGAAAATAGAGATAAGCAAGAAATGAAAAAGTGGGAAGGATATGGAAAATACAACTTCTACAGTAAAAATATAAAATGGTCAGAAATTAATGAAGAATTAAACAAAGATTGGGATAACATTTTCGTAAGTGATGACATAAGGGTAAATACGGAGATATTATATAAAATATTGGAGAAAAAATAGTGGATAAATATTATACCGAAGAAGAAAAAGTAAAACATCAGGTTCATGCATACCAAGAGACAGAAGGATCTTGTTCCAGAAAATCAGAAAGTGGAAAAAAGGTCTTGCAAAGAAAAAAAAATGCATGGAAAGTTATAGAACTAAAAAGTAAGATAGAAAATGCAGAACAAAAGATTATACAATCAAAAGAAAATGAAAACGGGACTTGGAAGAAAAAAACCCTATTAAATATCAAGCAAAACCCCAAACTATTATACTCATATGCGAGAAGATGAATAAAAGAAGAATAGAAATAGGCCCTCTGAGAATTGAAGGGAGATTAACGAATGAAAAAAAGGAAATTTGCAACATACTGGCAGAACGATATAAGAGAGAATTCACCCCTAGAATAGATAATGAAGATAATGATATAGAAGTAAGGGGACGAAAATAGTGAATATTTAGCTGACATAGAAAATTTAATGAAGCTGATATTGTGCAGGCAATTAATGAAATTAAAAATGGAGCTGCTGCAGGGCCGGATGGAGTCCTTGCTATTTTGTTAAAGAAAGTAGTTCATTCTATCGCAAAGCCACTTGCAATATTATTAAGACAAAGTGTAGATACAGGCAAGATTTATGATGAGCACAAATTAGCATATATCACCCTACTTTCAAAAGTGGATCAAGACTAGAGGCAAGTAATTATAGGCCTGTGAGTCTAATATCACATATTATGAAAGTGTATGAAAGGGTAATGAAGAAAAATATTATGAAACATTTAATAAAAAATAATTTGTTTAATATAGGACAACACGGTTTCGTACCCGGAAAAAGTACACAAACCCAACTGTTAGTCCACCGTGAGAAACATATTCAAAAATATGAAAGCGGAAATGAAACAGATGTGGTTTATCTAGACTTTGCAAAAGCTTTTGACAAAGTAGACCATAATATATTTGCAAAGAAAATTAGAAAAACAAAACAATATCGTAGATAAAGTAGGAAGAGGTTAAAAGAATTTTTACACAACAGAAAAACCAGATAGTTATTGCAAAACGATGAGAAATCGGTATGAAACCAAGGTAATATCCGGTGTGCCACAAGGTACGGTGCTAGCTGCAATATTGTTTGTTATTATGATTGAAGACATAGACAGTAATGTTAAGGATTCGGTAGTGAGTAGTTTCGCTGATGACACAAGAATAAGTAGAGAAATTACTTGTGATGAAGATAGGAACGCTCTACAAAGAGACCTTAACAAGTATATGATTGGGCAGAGGTAAATAGGATGGTATTTAACTCTGATAAATTTGAATCAATAAATTATGGAGACAGAGAAGGAAAGCTATATGCATATAGGGGACCTAATAATGAGACAATCACAAATAAGGAAGCAGTTAAAGACCTTGTGTGATGATGAATAGGAACAGTTATGCAATGATCAAATAGCAATTCTGTTGGCAAAATGTAAAGCAAAAATGGGAATGTTGTTACGGCACTTCAAAACAAGAAAAGCTGAACACATGATTATGCTTTATAAAACATATGTTCGTAGTCCACTTGAATATTGCAATATGATATGGTACCCATACTATCAAAAGGATATTGCACAAATAGAGAGTGTACAAAGGTCCTTTACAGCTAGAATAGAAGAAGTTAAGGACCTAGACTACTGGGAAAGACTACAATCCTTAAAATTATATAGTCTAGAAGGAGAAGAGAACGCTACATGATAATTCAGGCATGGAAACAGATAGAAGGAATAACAGAAAAATATCATGGAACTAAAAATATCAGAAAGAGCAGCAGAGGTAGAAGTTAATAGTGCCAAACTATACCAGGAAAAATAAGGAAAGCACACAGGACATTAATCCACTACGCACCAGCATCGATAATGCAGGCGTCTATTCAATGCGTTGCCAGCTCATCTGAGGAATATATCAGGAGTGAGCGTAGATGTGTTTAAGAATAAGCGCGACAATATCTAAACTGCAATCCCGGGAGACCATCCAAGATTGGAAGATGCAAAATATACCGGAAGATGTACTAGCAACTCTCTGGTAGACATTAGAGGCGCATCACACTGAGGGACCTGGGGCAACCCGAACGAACTGTAAGGTCTGTAAGGTCTGTAAGGTCTCGTCACGCATACGCAAGAGAGGAAGTCACTTATTAGATTTTTCCGATTATGGCATTTTCATTTTATATAAATTTCTTATTTGGGTAATTTATTAGATATTGCCATTATTATCGCTCTCTCTCTCTCTCTCTCTCTCTCTCTCTCTCTCTTCGAGCGATGAATTTTTTCAGTCAACCAAGCAAGTTTGCATTTTATGAAAAAAATAATAATTTTGGTAATAGCTGCTTGATAACTTCGACGGAGAGAGAGAGCTCTATCAAATTCAGATCACTAATAAAAAAAGTTTATATAAATATTTTAAAAACTATATAGTGAAATATATATATATATATATATATATATATATATATATATATATATAATATATATATATATATATATATATACATGGAAAGGACGCAATAAAATACAAAAGAAAAATGTTCTGGAATCAAAATCGAAAAATAAATTAATAAATCGTCGGTGCCTCTGAAAAATTGAATTGTTACGAAACAATACGGGAAAGGTAAATAAAAAAAAATACTGCACGTGTTTACTCTCCGCATATGGAAGAGAGAAAAAAGACAAGGGGGTTGTAGAGAGAGAGAGAGAGAGAGAGAGAGAGAGAGAGAGAGAGAGAGAGAGAGAGAGAGAGAGAGAGAGAGCAGACAAAAAAATCAATCACTTTTAATAATCTGGGACACAGGTTAAAAGTATAAGTTCAATATAGGTACTAACCCCTAGGAAAAAAACACACATATTGTAAATATGTATATATATATATATATATATATATATATATATATATATATATATAATATATATATAGGTACCCGCTATACACACACACACACACACATATATATCTATATATATATGTGTATATATATATATACATATATATATATATATATATATATATATATATATATAAATATAACAGAAAATCGAGGGTATCCACTGTCACAAAAAGAAGAAAGAAAAAAAAAAACTGAACCCTCGGCAAAATGGAAAGTAACGAAGCAATAAACGGACTGCTGAAAACAGTCCGATTTGTCAGAAAAGTTCGCTCAGCAGAGAGTACCAGGGAGAAGGCCGGGGTCAGGGAAAACTGAGTATGCATATCTCTAGAACAAACTTCATATCCTTCGTGGTTGTAGC
>NC_061098.1:14743700-14761200 GCF_015104395.2 Macrobrachium nipponense
TATATATTATATATATATATATATATATATATACACATATATATTTATACAAACAAAACTACTTTATACCAATATTTGTATGTATAGGACTTCAATCCAATGAAACGAAAATAACGTAGAAAACCCCATCAGACTTGAAACAAATAATAAAAATACAAAAATAATAAAAAAAGAAGCTTTTTAACCCTTTCAACGCTCAGCAATTCATACGCATGACGTCACTCAAGCCCTACAATGACTGCAATTCCTCACTGGTCCTGCTCCTGGCGCTAAGCGATAAGGTACATACATACATATATACACTTCTCCGTGACGACACCATGGGGGTGAGGGGGGCGGCGGCTCGTCGTTGATTACAAATGCAATAGGTAAACACCAATGATTCTCTAATGAAGTGCGTGTGCGACCCCGATCTCCGCTCTCGATGAGAAATAAATGTCCCTTGCGATTCGTGTGTCACCCGTTTCGACTTAATGATTCGGAATTTTAAGTTTTTTTTTTTTCTTTTCTTTTTTTTGGGGGGGTGAAAAATACAAAATGTCTCTAACGTATCCCTGTTATTTGCTAAAGTTTAATTGCAAATTCAATAATGAGTATTCTGTAGCATGAAGTGACGTCATTAATCTGTAAAATAAATGATGAACAGAACATCTCTACAGCGTCCTACATCACAAAATACGACTATTATTCTGTAGCTTTAAATAGATTTTAAATATTGTGTAGCGTTGAACGATTTATTTAGTTGTTGATATGCATCGCAATATTATTCTGTTAGCGATTTAAACAAAATTACTAATGATTATGTCAGTGAAAAATCGAGTTTTCTATACAGCGTATAATAACGCTGCATGAAAATCTCAGCCGCGACCCCAATAACTCTCGGCAGCAGCCCATGACCCTTTCACCCACCGCCCGGCGGTGGCCTGTGTTGTCACATCACGGCTAATTTTCCTCTTAAATAAAATAAAACGTACTGAGGCTAGAGGGCTGCAATTTGGTATGTTTGATACTTGGAGAATGATGATCAACGTACTAATTTGCAGCCCTCTAGCGCCAGTAGTTTTTAAGATCTGAGGGCGGACAGAAACTAAAAAAAAAAGAGGAAATTCATTCTTTTAACGTTTAGCATGACTTCCTCATGCCAGGTTGAATGCCACTTGCATTATGGACGACGAATATCACTCGCGATTCTAAGCAATGAAACTTCATTAATCAGCAGCGTTAAAACGGCGCCTCGATAATCTTTCAGTCTTTCTGAAGGCGTTAATTAAAAAACATCGATCGAGACTTTGGACTTCTTCTTCTTGAGCATTTTGCATTTGAGCTGATTTTTGTTATGCATTATTACTTTCTTTTTATTTCTCTTGGTCAAAAAAATTATTTTGCCTATCCTTTCCTCTTGGTCAAAAAATATTATTTGTTTATTTTCTCTTGGCAAAAAAATTATTTTTGACTATTTTCTCTTGGCCAAAAAAATTATTTTGCCTATTTTCTCTTGGTCAAAAAAATTAATTTGCCTATTTTCTCTTGGCCAAAAAAATATTTTGCCTATTTTCTCTTGGCCAAAAAATTATTTTGCCTATTTTCTCTTGGTCAAAAAAAATTATTTTGCCTATTTTCTCTTGGTCAAAAAAATTATTTTGCCTATTTTCTCTTGGTAAAAAAAATTATTTTGCTATTTTTCTCTGGTGAAAAAACTATTTTTGCCTATTAAAATCTTGGTAAAAAAAATTATGTTTTGCCTATTTTCTCTTGGTAAAAAAATTATTTTGCCTATTTTCTCTTGGTAAAAAAAAAAATTATTTTGTCTATTTTCTCTTGGAAAAAAAAATATTTTGCCTATTTTCTCTTGGTCACAAAAATTATTTGACTAGTTTTCTCTTGGTCAAAAAAGTTATTTTGCCTATTTTCTCTTGGTAATAAAATTATTTTGCATATTTTTCTATTGATCAAAAAAATTATTTTGCCTATTTGTCTCTTTGTATTATTTTGCCTAGTCATCTTGGTCACAAAAATTCATTTCACTATTTTCTCTTGGTCAAAAAAATTATTTTGCCTATTTTCTCTTGGTCACAAAAATTATTTTGCCTATTTTCTCTTGGTCAAAAAATTATTTTGCCTATTTTCTCTTGGTCAAAAAAATTATTTTGCCTATTTTCTCTTGGTCACAAAAAATTATTTTGTCTATTTTCTCTTGGCCAAAAAAATTATTTTGCCTATTTTCTCTGCTAGGTCAAAAAAATTATTTTGCCTATTTTCTCTTGGTCAAAAATTAGATTTTGACTATTTTCTCTTGGCCAAAAATTATTTTGCCTATTTTCTCTTGGCCAAAATAATTATTTCGCCTATTTCTCTTGGCCAAAAAAATTATGGGTTTTTTGCTATTTTCTTCTTGGTCAAAAAAATTTTTTGAAAAATTTTTTCCCCTATTTTCTATTGGGTCCCCCCCTATTGTCTCTTGGTAAAAAAAATAAATTTTTTTTTTTGCTTTTTTTGCCTATTTTGTCTTTGTCTTTTGCTTTACACACACACACACACACACACACACACACACACACACACACATATATATATATATATATATATATATATATATATATATATATGTATGTATATATATATATATTTCCTTAGTCGAAATATTTCCTCTTTTTTTTTTATTCTGTTTTCGGTCGAAATACTTCCGCGTAAGGTGGACTGTCGTCGGTACTAACCTCCCACTCACTCACCCTCGCCTCCTTGCCCCCCCCCCCCCCCCCCCCCCCCAGCTCCCGAATCAATCGCGAGGCGGACGGAACAAACCGTAGCCGAAAACGGAATAATAATAAATCTAACTTAGAGAACAAACTTGTGTCTAGGGTTGTCAGTATCACACGCTTTCCGCTGCTGCTTGGCAACGCCTCGTATTTCGGGGCACCGGAGTTGAGGTCCATTGAACCGAAACCATTGCTTTATCGCCTGTCACGGGACGAGACAGGCGATCACACACACACACACACACACACACACACACACACACACACACACACACACACAGTTTCCAAGTGTTTCTGCTGGAAGGGAAGTTTTCTTTTTCGGTTTCAGTTTATATACATTTATTGATTGATTGATTGATTGATTGATTTATTCATTCATTCATTCATTTACTAATAATTTTATTTATTTTATATAATTTATTTATATATATATATATTTTTATCTATCTATTTATTCATTTCTTATTATTGTTTCTGTGAATTTCTCCTCTTTTTTTCTGCTCAAGCTGCCATGCGATGAATTTCGTGTGCTATTGTATATATATATATATATATAGATATATATATATATATATATATATATATATATATATATATATAATATATATATATATTATATGTATATATTTGTTTCTTTTTCAATGAATTATTTGTGATTTCCCTTAAAAAACAGAAAAGAGGAAAAAGCTTGAATTTAATATGTGTATATAGTATATATATATATATATATATATATATATATATATATATATATATATATATATATATATAATATATTACATAACACCGGCAGAAGAATAATAACTTCATTTGCCTCATTACACTGACAACGCGTCCATCATTAACCAATCCTTCCATCTTATTAATATCAAATATACAACGGACATTAAAGAATCCATCTTAAAGAGCTTCAACATAGCCCTAACTCACCGGCTCTCAAAAACTGATAAATCGAGCAAAGATTTTTCCCGAATTGAAGCCTATATCGTGGCCAGACGCACGATTATGGCTATATTTAACCTTAAATAAAATCAAAGCTACTAAGGCTAGAGGGCTGCAATTTGGTATGTTTGATGACTGGAGGGTGGGTGATCAACATACCAATTTGCAGCCCTCTAGCCTCAGTAGTTTTTAAGATCTGAGGCAGGACAGAAAAAGAGCTGACGGACAGACAAATAGCCGGCACAATAGTTCCCTTTTACAGAAAACTCTCAAGGCGATGTAATTAGTTTTCAGGGTAATGGAGATTTAAGAAAAAGAAAAGAGAGAGAGAGAGAGAGAGAGAGGAATTATTAAAAGTTTTATTGCGTAATAATTATTCGCCCCTGACCTTATTGATTCCCGGATGAAATTAGCCGCCTTCCGAGAGAGAGAGAGAGAGAGAGAGACCGCCTACCCTTCGCTGTGCTTCTTACGAAAGGAGGAGGAGGAGGAGAAAGCATAAGAGTATAAGAAGAATTATTCCAAAACCTCGCATCCATCTACTCCTTACGAAGCTATATTAACAAACAATGACGACCCGTTCATTAAGGAGCAAAAACACATCGTTCACATTCATGGCACAACTGACACAAAACCGCGACGTTGCAAATCGTTAACTACTACCGAACGGCCTTAAAACGCCCACGAACCATAATCACAAAGATTGATTGGTAGCCAATCGAGCATGCCGTTCAATGCCCGTTATCGAGAATTCTGGAATCGTGAATGATTAGACAAGGAATCGATGAACAGTCATTCCAAAAATAGCCAAGTGATTCCCGATGATCCCCGAAGGGTTAATATAATAATGATAATCCTCTCTCTCTCTCTCTCTCTCTCTCTCTCTCTCTCTCCGAGAAAAAAGTTAATTTTTCCAGATTATGTGTACGAGAAGTTTTCTAAAAGGGCGCATGTACACAACGTACCGAGAGCAATGTACGTGCCTATACATTAGAACGTACCGAGGCCAATGTACGTACCAATACCTTGGTACATATCGAGACCTAGGTACTTACGGAGACCAATGTACATACCAAGACCTTGTTACGTACGTTGCAAGACCTCGGTACGTACCAGGACCTTCGTACGTACCGAAACCAATGCATGTACCACGAACAATGTACGTAACAAGACCAATCCACACACCGTAAGCACCAACACCTTTTGTAAGTACAAGACTTCAGTAGTACGTACACGCGTGTCGGGGAGGTGGAAGGAGAGACCCAAATTACTCACACACGCCCACTTTCGCCCATTTGGGTGGTTTTCGTGGTGGCTGGCCGTTGTTTACCGTTAGCTTCGTTGCAGCCCCGTTTTCTTTAATTTATTATTATTATTATTATTATTATTATTATTATTATTATTATTATTATCATTTTCTGTTATTCTTTCGTTATCTATTTATCATCATCGTGAAGGGTTGTAATGATATCTTTTATTCATTTACATCAATTTATTAATTAAATAGTAATAATAATTATAAAAATAATAATAATTATAAACTAATAATAATAATAATAATAATAATAATAATAATAATAAAATAAAAGTAATGCATTATTATTAATATTATTATTATTATTATCATTATTATTATTATTCAAGATTTATCGTACAGTCTGCTTGTCTAGCTATCTCAAAAAAAAAGGAAAAAAGGTTACAGAGCCCTAAATATTATTATTATTATTATTATTATACTTCATGATTTATTTGTACGATCTGATTGCCTTGTTATCTCAAAAAAAAAAGGGTTACAGAGCCCTAACTATTATTATTACTGCTATTATTATACTTCAAGATTTATCGTGCAGTCTGATTGTCTAATTATCTCGAAAAAAAGGTCACCGAACCATTTAAATTCTATTCATAATTCGAATTAGAGGTTTAAAACGAGAGCGGATCGTGACAGCTCCCGTCAGATTCAGCCACATAGAGATACAGCATTTATAGAAAAAAAGAAAGAAAAAAAGAAATAAAACAAAAGCCTTCAACTCACTGACATCCTAACGGATTTCGCAAATCTAGATATTACGAGAATGCCTTGAAATCTGTTCATATATATATATATATATATATATATATATATATATATATATATATATATATATATATATATATATGTGTTAAATATATTGTTTTTATCTTTTCTTTCCAACTTCAGAATCCTTGTATTCTCGTTTTCTTTATCTTGTTTATTTTTAGTAAAAAAAAAAAGTACTTTGCCTTTTTTCATAATCCTTGGTTTTTAAGCATCTTTTCATAGTCCTTGGTTTCCAACTCTCTTGGCAATAAAAAAAAGATCTCAAAACGTAACTTTAAATAAGTTTAATAATTATTTAATACTGTATATACTTTGTGTGCTGGCATTTGAGACCATTTTAAAGTATTTAGCTCTTCCTGAGTTAGTTAACGAAGTTAACGAGTAAGGGTAAGAATTCTTACCAAGCAGTATCTGCCTAACCCTCCAAGGAAGCAGTTCTCCTGACTGAAGGGAAATTGGATAAACTCGACCTTCGTTAGAAACTTGCCAACTGAAGTGTGATCGTTACTAATGAACTCTTTATACTTGAAGGACGTGTAGGCTATGAAATAATGAAGTGCTAAGTACCACCAGTTTCACCAAAGTGCAATGGAGAGACGAGGGCATGATTCTCCAGGGGTGTGTGTTTTCGGAGGAACCTTTTAATGGATTGTGTAGCAGCATGGAAGAGAGGCCAGGACTAGGATTCCATTTCCCTACCATAGTCTTTGGCATCCACTACATACTGCTGGATTACTTCCGAGGCATTCAACTTCGTGGATTTATATCAAGCAAGCTGGCGCTTGATAACTTTGAGGTAGGTCTCTGTAAATGTTGGCACACTTTACGAGATTTAAAGTTATTGAATGAATCATTTTAGCGCTGAGTCATTATTCCCGTAAAAAATAGAACTTGTAACCAGAAAGAACTTACTCTTGTTAATATTTTGCTTTGCCATTTATCATATATTTTGAGATCTTTTTATTTAAACTTATTCTGAACTTTAAGTCACTTGCATAGGCAATAAATTTCTCATACAATTTTCTGATAGACTTATCATATCTTTTATAGGCTATGCGCAGTGGCATCGTGGTAATGGTATTGCTAGATGCATCTTATAAACTTTTCACTGGTTATAAGCGATTCGGAGTGTGGAGGTTAGGTAACTAGTGCCAGAGTTACCTAGATATCGGGGCAGCATCAAGTGTCGTTAATATTAATCTTTATTCTGCATAATATTATGCTTTAAATGTCCTTTATGTTCAATAATAAATTCAATGTTCACTTTGATGTTTGTTTACTCACCATTTTTTATAACCTTCATATAATTTTTTCCGAATATGGCGACCGTGACAGGATCTATGACTTTGCTTTGATGCTTGCCCGATGTCTCTCCATTTGCACTTTGGGTGGAACGTTAACGTTATTTTTTGCATTTTAATACTTTAGCGTAAAGGTTGAGTGAATTTAATCTTTATAACATATTTCTGAAATAAGTTCTTTGCTCGGGAATTACCTTCATTGGATATTTTTGCATTTGAAACTTTGCTTCCCTGGTAATCTTTATTTATCGTCGTTGGCCTAGTATTGATGCCGTCGGGTATTTCTTAGTGAAGTGGTTAAGGAAATTTTACTTTTGAGCTTCGGTTTGTTACGCATACTTTAGCCTTTGAATATTTATTATAATTGTGATAGGTCAGATAGTTGTATATATTCACAATGTCTGAACTTAAGAGATTAGTGAATCAAAGGAAGTATATAAGGAAGTGTGTGACTGAACATTTTAACCGTAAGGATAGTTTTCCTACGTTAGCTAGTGCAGCAAGGGAGAAATTACGCTTGCAATTTGAACAATGGCTTCCAGAATTGAAAGACTTGAATAAGCAGATATTAGAGCTTAAGTATGAGGAATGGGACGACGAAGAGGAAGAACGTAGGTCTGAGGAGGAATTAGATTCCTGTCAGGTCTATAATGATAAACTTTTATCTTGCTTAGTGGATATTAGGAACCCTAGTGAGCCCTCCTCGGTTTCCCATTTGAATGACTCTCTTAGTTCCGCAAGAAGTTTGCTTAAGTCTCCTATAGCTCCCCTGCCTAAATACACTAGTTCTGATGACGAGGACCTTGCTAGATTTTTTGAAGAATTTGAAGACACTTTAAGTAAATTTGAATACCCTGAATATGATAAACTCTTGTTATAAAGCAGCAGATCTCAGGCAGGGCCTTAGTTTAGTAGAGTCTTTTAGAAGCAGATAAGCAGGGATATTCACATGCAAAGCAATTACTACTGAAAGCTCTAGCTTCGGATGACACGCAGAAATTTAATGTTTTAAGGCAGTTATCCCATTTGAAACTTTCTTCCAACACTGATCCTTATGAATTTATCTCTAAGGTTAGGTTAATTATGGAAAGAATACGCAAATTGAAAATGACTGTGGACTGTATACTTCAGTTTTTTATATGGGAAGGTTTGAATGATTCCTTTAAAAATCATTTGATTCAAATTACTAACTGCTCCAAGCCAACGTTAAATGAAATTGTAGATAAGTTTTTTGAAGCTAGTGAGCGTTATTGTAGTCAGTCTAAGAAAACTAAAGAAGTCTCTAAATCTTCCCCCAAAGCATCAATTGCTAGTGACCATGGAGCTACCAGCTTAGCTGTAGATGTAAAGTATGAAAGAAATAAGACCTTTAAGCCTTGTAGTATTTGTACTAAAGTAGATGGTAAACCAGCTGATCACCCTATCCACAAGTGTGCCAAATTTGACTCTGCAGAAGCCAAGATAGATAAAATAAGAAAAGAAAATTGAAAGGATGCCTAAAAATAAAAAGTTCTAACCTAAATCACCACAGTAAAATTTGTAGGTATAGGTTCAATAATAAATGTAAGTATTGCTCAGAGTGGCATTTCAGCTTTCTGTGTATTCGGTCTGTTGATGACAAGCAAGTCTCAAATAAAGATGGAAATAACCCAGATAGCCAATCTTCTACAGATAAGGGTAAAGATAAAGCAAAATCAAAGCCTAAGGAAAATAAGGAGATATCTGGCTCAATGGTTAACATTGTGGAAGCTTTCCAGAGTGATTCTGACATGCAGACTGTTCTTCCCACTTTTACTTCTACCTTGGATAATGGTTTAAAGTTAAGATGTTTAAAAGACAGTGGCTGTCAGTGTAACTTCATTTTGACCGATATTGCAGACAGTTATAATTTACCCACATTAAGGGAAAATATTTCTCTAACAGTAAATGGCATTAACACTACTCAGAACTATACTACTAAGCTAATTGAAGTAAGTTTACAGATAGGAGATAGGCTTAGAAAAATTGAAGCATTGTGTATACCCTCTATTAATGTAAGTTAAAACTTCCTAAATTAGGTAAAGTAGTATGTTGGTTTCAAAAGAAAGAGGTTATTTGTTGGCAGATGAAAGCTTGTCAAATGATTCTTGTGATATCCAGAGTATTCAGTTAATTCTTGGCACTCGCTCAGCATACTGTCTTCCTCAGCAGGAACACTTGTTTGGATCAAACTTAGAATCTCTATATTCTGAAACTCCTGCTGGAGTATTGTTACATGGTAGTGTGGAACAAATATTGAAAGATTTATCATTTTTTACCTTATGTTGGAAGTTTGCTTTCAAGGATTGGTTCAACTTTCAGATCATAACTTAGTTAGTAGCATTTTCGGGACGGGTAATACTTGCCTTGTTTCGGATTGTGCTTTTGAAGATACTGTGGATCCCATTAACATTAATGTATTCGATGATAAAGGGGATATAATTGAATCTCAGCTTATCAAGGCAGCTAACCTAATTTTAGAAGAAAGTTGTCATAGATTTGTAAAGTCTGAACCGATGATTCTGATTCTGGGAGTTCTGAAATAAAATAAGAAGTTGGTTAAGTTTTCCCTTGAAAATATGAAGAGATAAAGAAGGTAGAATTGTTTGTTCCTTTACTTTGGAATTCTCAGGTGTCTCATCTATTAGGTTCCAATCAGGGATTGCAGTTTCAATTTAAAGTCTAACTTGAAAAAATTGCAAAATAACAGGGATAAGCTATTGATAATGGATAAAGTTTTTAAAGAACAAGAAAGTATGGGGATCATAGAGCGCATTAATAATCTTCCCGAATTTCTCAGAGAGCACCCTAACCATAGCTTTTTGCCTCATATGGGTATCTTTAAGATGGAGCGCGAAACCACAAAGTGCAGGATAGTGTATTTGTCTAATCTTTGTCAGCAAGATTCTAGTAAAAACCAAACCTTCCATTAGTCACAATCAGGCTATATATTCAGGACCAAATCTAAATCAGAAACTTTCCTCTGCTATATTACATTTGAGATTTGGACAGAAGTTATTATGTTTTGATATATGTAAAGCGTTCAATAATCTTGCCTTAAATGACACAGATAGCAATAGGCTATTATGTCTATGGTTCAGAAATGTAGAGAAAGGAAGACTTTACAGTTGTGGGTATACAGAAATATAAGATTAAGTTTTGGCTTAGATCAGCCCTGCATTACTGTTACTTGCTCTATATAAGATTTTTAATTTTAGAAGTAGACTGTGATGATAGGTAAACTTTTACAATTAAAGAGGATGATATATCAACTATGTTACATGGATAACTGGTGCAGTTGCTTATGATAGTTCTGAAGATCTTCTCTGGTCATATCAACAACTAGAAAGCATTTTTGAAACCTTACAAGTTACCTGCAGCAGTACATCAGTAATGATTCTGCATTGCAAGACCACATAGATAGTGAGCTTAGTACAAAGAAACCAATGAAAATGGTAAAACTACTTGGGTTGTCATGGGATAGGAAGCAAGACAGTTTATCTACTAAACCTATTAGTCTTAACATACAAGCTCGAACAAAACGGGAAGTATTGCAGTCTATTGCCTCCCAGTATGATCTCTTTAACTTTAATGGCCCTATTCTTTAATCGTTCAAGGCTATTTTTGCATCAGTTACAGTGCGACAAAGATCTGGGCTGGGACAAGGAATTAGATGCTGATGTTAGGAGGCAATGGCGGAATATTGCCAACAAGCAAATGCTGCTTCTGTTACAGAGATACCAAGAGTCTTTGGGAGTAGAGAAGATACTTACCGGCTATTGGCATTTTCAGACAGTAGTAAGCAGATGTTTGGTGTATCATTTACATACAAAATATTTCCACAGGAAAGGTTAGTTTTGTCTTTGCAAAAAATAGGATAGTAAACAAGCAAATGGAATCTAAAAGCATGCCATCTCTGGAACTGCAAGGAATAACTTTGGCCGTAGAAGAAATTACTTGTCTGTATGAAGAGTTATCAGAAATCTCATGTATGATGCCAATCAAAATAAGAGAGTTGATAATCTACTCGGATAGCTTCGTTGCCCTTGCCCTTTCCTGGTACATGGGTTTTCTGCCAAGCTTGATAAAATGCAGAAGTGTTCAGTATTTGTTCAAAATAGGTTACCACACAATAAATGAACTGTGTAATAAACACCCATTCATTTTTCTTTTGTGTCAGGTTGTGAAAATCCAGCAGATTGCATCACTCGCAGCTTATCTTTCAAGCAGCTTCAGAAAAACTAACTACTTTTCAGGTCCAAATTTCTGCTTAATGAGACAGAAGGTCAGCTAAACAGGGAATCTATCTTGGATTTTGTAATACCTGCCCTTCCAGTAAAGCAAGATTCTCCTGGTTTGGTGTTGTCCAGTCCTTATCATGGTACTATAACTACAAGGATTGATGAGCATACTGATGCTTTATCAAGATGTTTCTAGCTACCATAAAGTTGTTTCTGGTTTTCCGTAGAGTACTTATCTTTGTTAATAACATTTAAAATTAAACT
The DNA here is from genome assembly GCF_015104395.2 of Macrobrachium nipponense. Lineage (NCBI taxonomy): Eukaryota > Metazoa > Arthropoda > Malacostraca > Decapoda > Palaemonidae > Macrobrachium > Macrobrachium nipponense. Next base: position 14,755,303 of record NC_061098.1, read on the forward strand.
AAAACTAAAGGATCCTGTTAAGTATGGACATATTAGCTGTTTGATATTAATCAATAACTTCTTTGCAGAGGCTACAAAGATGGTAATAAGAAGAGATCAGCAGAAGCACTTCCCTGAAATTTTTGAATATTTTGAATCCAGAAAACCGGTTGCTCCAAAGATATCCCCAAGTTAGTTGGACAGCTCAATGTTTATGTGGATCAGGAAGGCCTGTTAAGGGTACGTAGCAAAAATGCAGAAACTGAAAGATGACAGAAGGATGGCGATTTCCATTGCTAATTTCTAAGGATAGTTTACTAACTAAATATATTGTATTAGATTATCATGAACGTTTTTTACATGCGGGATGCTACTAGGCTACTGGCTGAAGTACGTAAGATATTTTGGATACCTAGATTTTTTTCAGTAGTTAAAAGGATATCCGCACATGTATCATATGCCGTAGTTCAATGAGAGGACAGTTAATCTTAATCAAAAACTGTTATAGAGATTTCAGGATTAATCCCCCAGAGATTCCTTTCCGCTATAATTTTTGTAGATTACATGGGACCCTTCTTTGTACGTTCCAGTGGGAAGAAAGTAAAAGCATGGATAATATGTTTTACATGTCATGGAGTAGAGCTATAAATCTGAAGGTGTGCATGGACTTGAGTGTTAAGGAGTATCTTTAGAGCCTTCCAGCTTCATACGTTTGAGTTTGGACTACCAAATTTGTGCATTTCCGATCAGGGATCTCAGTTAGTAGCAGGAGGCAACGTAATTCTAGATTATTTAAAAGACCCAGAAGTTAACTCTATCTAGAAGAGAATGACATAAAGACCTTCAGTTTGAACAGTTTTTCAAAGGGAACTCTGCTCTTGGTTCAATGGTTGAAAGTTGTGTGAAACTTACTAACAGATGCTTATTTGGAGCCATAAGAAATAATGTTTTAGATATAACGGGATTTTGAGTTTTTAATATGTCAGACTGTCCATTTATTGAATAGAAGGCCAATAGCTTTCAAAGAGCATTAAGAGATACAGATATAAGCAAAAACTCTTCCTGATCCCATAACACCAGAGTGTCTAATTAGGGGTTATGACCTTGTTTCAGTTAACTTAATTTTCCTGAGCTGCAAAGACATCCAGATCTAGAATTGGATGAGGACTATTTAGTTTCTCCTTGTGATAAAGTTAAAGAAAACTACACAAAACTGCGTAAAGTCAGAAGTTATTTGATTAACATTTATCATGAAGAATTTTTGGCTAACTTGACAAATCAAGCTGTAAATGCGAAAGACAGATTCAAACCTGTAAAGCATACACTTCTTCAAAAGAATGAGTGGTTCTAATTAAAGAACCATATAGTCAAGCCAAACCAATACCCAATGGGAATAGTCCGTGATGTAGTTCTCAATGAGCTTGGGGAAGTTACTGGAGTTACCCTACTAAAAGGCAGAACTGGGGAACTTACGAAGAGACATTCATCTAATCTAATATTTCTTTTCAGACCTGATGTTTCTTCAAATGAAGATAAAGACAGTCCTAATTATGACTCAAATGATTCTAATCTGGCCAGCAATCGCATTCAAGGAAAGCGCAGAAAGCGCAAAGCGGCAAAGATTAGTACTCTGAAGACCAGACAAATTTTACAGAAAAGTTTGTCTGTGTAGGCTTTTTTATTTATTATGGTGATGGTAATGTAAAATAGTCTTGGCAAATATTTAAGAAAAAGAAAAAAAAAAATTTTTTCTGGTAATATAAATACTTTTGTATGTTTAAAATTTCAATCCTGCTTTTATTTCATAACAGGATTGAATGTTTCGGGGGGAGTGTGTTAAATATATTGTTTTTATCTTTTCTTTCCAACTTCAGAATCCTTGTATTCTCGTTTTCTTTATCTTGTTTATTTTTAGTAAAAAAAAGTACTTTGCCTTTTTTTTTCATAATCCTTGGTTTTTAAGCATCTTTTCATAGTCCTTGGTTTTCCAACTCTCTTGGCAAATAAAAGATCTCAAACGTAACTTTCTTTAAATAAGTTTTAATAATATTTTAAATACTGTATATACTTTGTGTGCTGGCATTTGAGACCATTTTAAAGTATTTAGCTCTTCCCTGAGTTAGTTAAACGAAGTTAACGAGTAGTGGGTAGAATTCTTACCAACAGTATCTGCCTAACCCTCCAAGGAAGCAGTTCTCCTGACTGAAGGGAAATTGGATAAACTCGACCTTCGTTAGAAACTTGCAACTGAAGTGTGATCATTACTAATGAACTCTTTATACTTGAAGGACGTTTATGGCTATGAAATAATGGAAGTGCTAAAGTACACCAGTTTCACCAAAGTGCAATGGAGAGACGAGGGCATGATTCTCCAGGGGTGTGTGTTTTCGGAGGAACCTTTAATGGATTGTGTAGCAGCATGGAAGAGAGGCCAGGACTAGGATTCATTTCCCTACCATAGTCTTTGGCATCCACTACTTACTGCTGGATTACTTCCGAGGCATTCAACTTCGTGATTTATATCAAGCAAGCTGGCGCTTGATAACTTTGAGGTAGGTCTCTGTAAATGTTGGCACACTTTACGAGATTTAAAGTTATTGAATGAATCATTTTAGCGCTGAGTCATTATTCCCGTAAAAATAGAACTTGTAACCAGAAAGAACATTACTCTTGTTAATATTTTGCTTTGCCATTTATCATATATTTTGAGATCTTTTATTTAAACTTATTCTGAACTTTAAGTCACTTGCATAGGCAATAATTTCTCATACAATTTTCTGATAGACTTATCATATCTTTTATAGGCTAGGCGCAGTGGCATCGTGGTAATGGTATTGCTAGATGCATCTTATAAACTTTCACTGGTTATAAGCGATTCGGAGTGTGGAGGTTAGGTAACTAGTGCCAGAGTTACCTAGATATCGTGGCAGCATCAAGTGTCGTTAATATTAATCTTTATTCTGCATAATATTATGCTTTAAATGTCCTTTATGTTCAATAATAAATTCAATGTTCACTTTGATGCTTGTTTACTCACCCATTTTTTATAACCTTCATATAATTTTTTCCGAATAATAATATATATATCTATATATAATATAATATATATAATATATCATATATATGTATTTTAGATATATATATATATATATATATAATATATATAATATATATATATATATATATGAATGCCTTGGAAATCTGTTATATATATATATATATATATATATATATATATATATATATATATATCTATATATATATATATATATATATATATATATATATATATATATATATATATATATATCTATATATATATATATATATATATATATATATATATATATATATATATATATATATATATATATATATATATATATATATATATATATATATATATATATATATATATATATATATATATATATATATATATATATATATATATATATAGATATATATATATATCTATATAAAACGCACTCCATATTAATACATCCATATTAAATATCATCTGTATTAATAAAATACCTCCATAAAATACAGTACATTCTAGTATTATGATTTTACCATAAAAAAAGACAAATAGTACTGCACGTATTGTCTCTATATAAATTTGGAATTACGAACAAATCAAGATGCGAACAGCCGGAAAATATAACATTTAAACATAGCTCATATTAAATCATTTTATTACCATCTTGCTTTAATCGAAATATATTGGTCATACAGCACTGAAAAAAACGCTTGATGAATGGTATATTCAAAATGCAGTACAGCACTAGCATTGTGTTTTTAGCATACAAAAAAGCAAATAGTACTGTACGTATTGGCTATTTATTACCACTTTGCTTTAATCGAAATATATTAGTCATACAGTACTATAAAAAAAGCTTGACGAATGGTAATATCACGGAGTAAGGCTATTTGCAACTAAATTATAAATAGACACAGCAACAGAGACAAGTATCTGCTGTGGTCAGTTCATCATTACCGTGACTTAGTTCCTTCAACTTTCTTTCCTTACGATTTCACAGCAAGACGATCATGTGTCGTGTGTTTGAGCGGCAAGAAGTGTACATGTGCATTAATCTTCAGAGACGTGAAGTGTACATGGTTAAAGATTAACGCTGAAGACGTGAAGTGTACATGGTTAAGGTAATCTCGACAGACGTGAAGTGTACATGGTAAAGGATTAATCTCGAGAGACGTGAGATGTATTACTCGAGAGACGTGAAGTGTACACTTATAAGGCTTAATCTCCAGACACGTGAATTGTACATGGTTAAGGATTAACCTCGAGAGACGTGAAGTGTACACTTTTAAGGATTAACCTCGAGAGACGAAGAGTACACTTTTAAGGTTTAATCTCCAGAGACGTGAATTGTACATGGTTAAGGAGTAATCTCGAAAGACGTGAAATGTACATGGTTAAGGATTAACCTCGAGAGACGTGAAGTGTACATGTTAAAGACTTAATCTCGAGAGACGTGAAGTGTACATACACTTTTAAGGCTTAATCTCGAGAGATGTGAATTGTACACTTATAAGGATTAATCTTGAAAGACGTGAAGTGTACACTTTAAGGTTTAAATTCAGCGACACGCACAATACAATCGCGAATATAACCAACTTGTAACTACTCACACTTGACCCCAATTGAGAAGAGAGAGACGAGAGAGAGAGAGAGAGAGAGAGAGTAGAGAGAGAGATAACGGACAATTTACCAACTTTCCAGGCGGAACAATGGATTGCTGAGAAGCAAAAGAAACTTTCCTTTCCAGGTGGAGGAGGTGGAGGAGGAGGAGGAGGAGGAGGAGGTGATGAAGGGGAGTAGGAGGAGGAATGCCACACACACATCTCTAGCTCCCTCTTCCCCACTCTCCTTCTTCCCTCCTCCTCCTCCTCCTACCCCTCCTCCTCCTCCCAATCGCTCACTCTTTTCTCTCGCTCTTTCTCTCTATCGCTCGAAGATTGCGACGTTATAATCAACCACCTTATTTCATTTTGGGAGTTTTTTTTTCGCATTTGTCACGACCCATGTGGGGGGGGAGCGGGTAGGGAGGGGAGGGGAACGGGGGGGAGGTTTACAAATTACTAGCCCCATGGCCTTCTAAACCCGTTGTTACGACCCACCACAGTCGTCTGAAACGGTACATAAAACGGGACCTAATAGGTGCTATGATCACAGTAAAAAAATTATAATAATAAAATAAAAAAAATATAAAAAAAAATATAATAAAAAAATGAACTCTTCTCAATGAAGAATCCGGTAAACAGTGAGCTAATAAGATACATGTTACATACAGATACATCCAAATACATAAATGATATAGACATATACACATGTAAGTGTTAGCGTGTATAGTTCACAGGGACACGAAAAAACTAAAAACAAAGGCAAAATACATTCCAGGACATTTTTGTGAAAACATATTCTTTCGTTCTCCTTATGATAAATTAGACATGAATGCATACATACATACATACATCATATCACATATGTGTATATAAATATATGTGTATATAACATACATATATACATATAGGATGGATGGCTGTATGAATTTTAGGGCAAAAGCACAGGCACTGGGCCAAAGAAGCCATTCAGCGCCGTAATGGAAAATAAATAATTTACATTAAAATTAGTTGATAAGTGTATGAAGAAAATGGTTATAGATAATTACCTTATGACAAATGAATGAATTAATGAAAATTCTTAATAAATATATATATATATATATATATATGATGCGAGATAAAAAATAATTAAGTGTTTATTAAAAATGTTTATAGACTTTTAAAAAGGAGATGAGATCAGAAATATCTGCTTCATCTCCCAAAATATCACAAAGGGATTTACCTCTAAGATATCTCTCTCTCTGGTTAAAATATCTGGGGCAAGCAACCAGA
>NC_061098.1:14766200-14768700 GCF_015104395.2 Macrobrachium nipponense
GCGTGGAGAAGTGTGCCAAATAAAGAGCGTGGAGAAGTGTGCCAAATAAGGAGCGTGGAGAAGTGTGCCAAATAAGGAGCGTGGAGAAGTGTGCCAAATAAGGAGCGTGGAGAAGTGTGCCAAATAGGGAGCGTAGAGAAGTGACATCATCACCCACTATGACTGGCGTAGAAAAAATAAATCTTGTTCCGGGTTAACGCTCACAACATTTTTTTTAATTATCTCCAGTAATTAGAATTTTAATTAAGAGATCAAAAGTAGCGGTGGTTTCCCTGGCCATTTGCATCACCTACTCTCTCTCTCTCTCTCTCTCTCTCTCTCTCTCTCTCTCTCTCTCTCCAAGAAGTCAATTTCCCACTCTCCTCAAATATCTCTATCTCTCTCTCCCCAGCAACGTTATAAAATTGGTATACCTTGACAATCTCAAAGTTCCTACCCTCTCTCTATCTCTCTCTCTCTCTCTCTTCTCTCTCTCTCTCTCTCTCTCTCTCTCTCTCTCTCTCTCTCTCTCTCCACCAACGTTATATTGGTAGATATACCTAGACAATCTCAAAGTCCCTCCCATCTCCCATCTCTCTCTCTCTCTCTCCTCTCTCTCTCTCTCTCTCTCTCTCTCTCTCTCTCTCTCTCTCCTTTTCTTTCCTTCCCCCCCCCCCTTTAACTCAGTGGAGAGGATAAGGCTTAAGACTTTTCCCCAGCACTTAATTAAGGCTTTCTCAAAGACTATTAACGGTTTTTTCCGCCTCTAATTAAGGCCAGTCGCGAATTGGATTGATAGCGAAGAAGAAGAAGAAGAAGAAGAAGAAGAAGAAGAAGAAGAAGAAGAAGAAGAAGATGATCAACAACAACGGGCATGGAGAAGGGAAAGGAAAAAAGCTCGATAAAAATGAATAAAAGACGCAAAGCAAAAAAAAAAAAAAATTTCATGAAACTCGATTCACCAAACAAATGACTTATTAAGTCAGAATCAACTATAAAAAAAGGATGCGTGGAAAATAATTGAATAACAGATAAATAATCAATAAATGTGAATAATCTATAAGGAAACCTGTAAATTATTTATTAACCTAAGAAAAATGGATGACGGAAGTGTCAACACCATTGTAGTATATATAATTACACATGCGTATTATATATAATAATATATATATATATATATATATATATATATATATATATATATACATATATATATATATATATATATATATATATATATATATTATTTATATTACATATATATATATACACACATCTTGTAAACAAGATACAAAATCCAATACAGAGAGAACAGAGAGAGAGAGAGAGAGAGAGAGAGAGAGAGATAGAGAGCATTGCACAGGCGACGACGAAAGAAGGAGAGCAGGAAATAAGAAAGAGTTGGCATCATCTAACACAGGAAAAAGAGAAAATTAACACACACACACACCGGGCCCAGCAAGCGAGCGAGAGCTTTCAGAAAAGTGAGAAGAGAGATAAGAGCCACGCCATTTACCGCCATTCTTTTCCTGCCACTCTGGGTGCCGGGAGGGCGGGGGAGGGGGTAGTGTGGGGGGTGGGGGAAGGGGAGTGATTGGAATTTCGCGCGAAAATGGGGGCCCAGAGAGAAGATTGAGGTCTCTGTTGTCTTTTTCTTTCTTTCTGTCTTTCTTTCTTTCTTTCTTCTTCTTCTTCTCTTTTTTTCTGTTGTAATTTATTGCTTGTGACTTGAGCAACACTATTTGTCTGTTGCAGCTCTTTGCTGTAACTTGAACAACACTATTTTTCTGTCGTAGTTTTTTTTGCTTGTAACTGAACTATACTATTTGTCTGCTGTGGTTCATTGCTTGTAATTGAACAACACTATCTGTCTGTTGTATTTTTTTTGCTTGTAAATGAACTATACTATTGTCTGCTTTGGTTCATTGCTTGTAATTGAACAACACTATTTTTCTGTTGTAGTTCTTTGCTTGTAATTGAACAACACTATCTGTCTGTTGTACTTTTTTGCTTGTAATTGAACAACACCATTCTTGTTGTAGTTCTTTGCTTGTAACTTGAGCAACACTTATCTGTCTGTTGTAGTTCTTTGTTTGTAATTGATCTACATTATTTTTCTGTTGTAGTTCTTTGCTTGTAACTTGAACAACACTTATCTGTGTTGTAGTTTTTTGCTTGTAATTGAACAACACTATCTGTCTGTTGTACTTTTTTGCTTGTAATTGAACAACACCATTCTTGTTGTAGTTCTTTGCTTGTAACTTGAGCAACACTTATCTGTCTGTTGTAGTTCTTTGCTTGTAATTGAACAACACTATTTTTATACTTTTCTGTTGTAGTTTATTGCTTGTAATTGAACAACACTATTTTTATGTTGTAGTTCTTTGCTTGTAATTGAACAACACCATTTCTCTGTTGTAGTTCTTTGCTTGTAATTGAACAACAATATCTGTCTGTTGTAGTTCTTTGCTTGTAACTTGAACAACACTATCTTTCTGTTGCAGTTCCTTGCTTGTAATTG
>NC_061098.1:14773700-14778700 GCF_015104395.2 Macrobrachium nipponense
GGAAAGAAATGAAGGAATAAACGACAACGACGTAAATGGAACCTCTGGCAACAGAGGAGCTTCGTCGGCAACCAGGTATTCAACCCAATTGAAGGGGAAGACGGTCAGGTACTTGGAGGTCGTCATCCAGCAACTGATCACCACAACGAAAGTAATCAACAGCCTGAGATTGGAGCTAACAGAGGCAAAAAGGAAGAAATGGACAAGAGAAGAAAATAAGGAAATATGGAGATGCTACATCAGAAAGCAACCCGGACGGAGAGAGGATATAGAAGAAGATTGATCAACATCTGGAATGAGAGGAATAACACCCCCCCAAACAGAGCAGAGGCTGGCAGATCAAGTAAGGAACATAAACGAAAAAGAACTGCTCTCCCCCACCCCAACAGAAAGAGAAGAACTGGAAAGGGAAATGTCACACGACAACGAATTACACGAAGACGAACTGAGAGACGATGCCACAGAAGACGACAGGGAGGATGAAGTATCAAACAACGACACACGAAGAAACACCGACGAAGTAACAGAGAGGCGGAATGGGTAGAAAAGATTAGACAATGGATGCCAGAATACAGAGAAACAAAGATTCCCCACCATATGAAAGCCTACAACACCAAGAAATTAAGGGAGAAAACAAGTGAGGTCAAATGAAATAATGGGCCTAATACACACCACCAGTATCACAGAAACCCAAATAGCTTGACATATGCAGGAGCAAGATTAGTAGCAGAACTGATGGGGATTCGAACACCAACACCACCGTCACAACCAACCCAACAGAAAGCAAACAGCAACCTCCTTGGAAAAAGGCGGCCCTGGAAAAGCAAATCATGGTGATGAGATCTGACTTGAGTAAACTGAAAGAGATGGCAGAAAAAAGGCTAAGAAGCAAGAAAACAAAGGAGGAACTCAACGAGAAATACAAAAGTACAAGAGAGGGGACTAAACAACACAATAGAAGATGTAAAACAGAGGCTTAAGGCCAAAGCACACAAGATCCAACGGTACATGAACAGGAATAAGGGATACCAACAGAACAAACTATTCGGAACCAACCAGAAAAGACTATACAGCCAACTAAGAGGGGAAGACACCACCCAGAAATTCCTGAAGCCGAACCAAGTAAGAGACTCTGGGAAAACATATGGAGCAATCCGGTATCACACAACAAACATGCAACATGGCTCCAGGAAGTCAAGGAAGAAGAAACAGAGAATAAAACAAAGATTCACAGAGATCACGACAGACACAGTCAGACACCAACTAAAGAAAATGCCAAACTGGAAAACCCAGGTCCCGATGAAGTCCATGGATACTGGCTCAAAAACTTCAAGGCCCTACACCCACGAATAGCAGAACAACTCCAGCATTGTATCTCAAATCACCCAAGCACCCAAATGGATGCCACAGGAAGAACATCCTTAGTACAAAAAGACAAGAGTAAGGGAAATATAGCCAGTAACTACAGGCCTATCACCTGCCTACCAATACAATGTGGAAGTTTACTAACAGGTATCATCAGTGAAAGGCTATACAACTACCTAGAGAGACAAACACCATCCCCTACCAACAGAGAAAGGCTGCAGAAGGAAGTGTAGGGGCACAAAAGACCAGCTCCTGATAGACAAAATGGTAATGAAGAACAGTAGGAGAAGGAAAACCAACCTAAGCATGGCATGGATAGACTATAAGAAAGCCTTCGACATGATACCACACACATGGCTAATAGAATGCCTGAAAATATATGGGGCAGAGGAAAATACCATCAGCTTCCTCAAAAATACAATGCGCAACTGGAATACAATACTTACAAGCTCTGGAATAAGACTAGCAGAGGTTAATATCAGAGAGGGATCTTCCAGGGCGACTCACTGTCCCCACTACTCTTCGTAGTAGCCATGATTCCCATGACAAAAGTACTACAGAAGATGGATGCCGGGTACCAACTCAAGAAAGAGGCAACAAAATCAACCATCTGATGTTCATGGACGACATCAAGCTGTATGGTAGAGCATCAAGGAAATAGATACCCTAATCCAGACTGTAAGGATTGTATCTGGGGACATCAGAATGGAGTTTTGGAATAGAAAAATGCGCCTTAGTAACATACAAAAAGGCAAAGTAACGAGAACTGAAGGGATAAAGCTACCAGATGGGAGCAACATCAAACACATAGATGAGACAGGATACAAATACCTGGGAATAATGGAAGGAGGAGATATAAAAACACCAAGATGATTAAGGAACACACTCAGGAAGAATATATGCAGAGACTCAAGGCGATACTCAAGTCAACTCAATGGAGGAAATATGATAAAAGCCATAAACACATGGGCATGCCAGTAATCAGTACAGCGCAGGAATAGTTGGAATGGACGAAGCAGAACTCCGCAGTATAGATCAGAAAAACCAGGAAACAAATGACAATACACAAAGCACTACACCCAAAGAGCAAATACGGACAGACTATACATAACACGAAAGGAAGGAGGGAGAGGACTACTAAGTATAGAGGACTGCGTCAACATTGAAAACAGAGCACTGGGGCAAAACAATATTGAAAACCAGTGAAGACGAGTGGCTTAAAGAGTGCATGGGAAGAAGGACTAATAAAAGTAGACGAAGACCCAGAAATATACGAGACATAGAAAGACAGAGAGAACCAGAGGACTGGCACAACAAACCAATGCACGGACAATACTGAGACAGACTAAAGAACTAGCCAGCGATGACAATTGGCAATGGCTACAGAGGGGAGAGCTAAAGAAGGAAACTGAAGGAATGATAACAGCGGCACAAGATCAGGCCCTAAGAACCAGATATGTTCAAAGTACGATAGACGGAAATAACATCTCTCCCATATGTAGGAAGTGCAATACGAAAAATGAAACCATAAACCACATAGCAAGTGAATGTCCGGCACTTGCACAGAACCAGTACAAAAGAGGCATGATTCGAGTGGCAAAAGCCCTCCACTGGAGCCTGTGCAAGAAAACATCAGCTACCTTGCAGTAATAAGTGGTACGAGCACCAACCTGAGGGAGTGATAGAAAACGATCACGCAAAGATCCCTCTGGGGACTATGGTATCAGAACGGATAGGGTGATACGTGCAAATAGACCAGACGTGACGTTGATTGACAAAATCAAGAAGAAAGTATCACTCATTGATGTCGCAATACCATGGGACACCAGAGTTGAAGAGAGAGAGAGGGAAAAAATGGATAAGTATCAGATCTGAAAATAGAAATAAGAAGGATATGGGATATGCCAGTGGAAATCGTACCCATAATCATAGGAGCACTAGGCACGATCCCAAGATCCCTGAAAAGGAATCTAGAAAAACTAGAGGCTGAAGTAGCTCCAGGTCTCATGCAGAAGTGTGTGATCCTAGAAACGGCACATAGTAAGAAAAGTGATGGACTCCTAATAAGGAGGCAGGATGCAACCCGGAACCCCACACTATAAATACCACCCAGTCGAATTAGAGGACTGTGATAGAGCAAAAAAAAAAAAAAAAAATAATAATAATAATAATACTGTTCAAAGGATGGCAGAATCAAGCGAGTTGATTTTATATATTGGTTTTTCTATTTTCCTTAACAATTTGCTTCTCAGGCTCAGCGATGTTTTTTCTTTTTGAGTAACTGATGTTTCTGAGTAACTGGCCAATATTCATATTGGGAATTTTCAAAAAATTGTAAATGCTGAAGGTAATCTTTATTAGAACAGGATATCAAGTCCAGGTCAAGCAGGGGGTCGTCGTCAGTACCGGTATTATTCCGTAGGCGTAGTTCAGTTCGGGCCAGGGTAGTCTTTGGGTTTTCAGGGCTGGTATTGGTGCTGGTATAGCTGGTATAGCTGGTATCACGTGACGTTTGCGGGGCGGTATTTATAGCGGCTCGGACCTAGAGTTGTTCTCATTGGTCGGGCGGTCTTGGGCGAAGTCGAGGTTCTCGCCTCGAAGGTCCTTCGGGATTCTCTCGTGCGAGCGCCACAGTAGTGTGGCCTGGGGATGAACGTCCGGAATTCCGTCTGCAGCAGGAATCCTATCGTCCTGTGGGGGCTCCTGATTATCTGGCATTGTCGGGGGGTCGTTCGCTGTTCTCCGGGCGGCGGTGGGAAGAGAAACGTTTCTTGAGTGATGTTTTGAAATTTGGTTTCTCCTTACCTATATGGAGGGCTTCTAGGAGGCGCAGGCGTCGGGGATCCGTTGTCTGATCTATTATTTCGATATTAGGGATAATACGTTTCTTTTTATCCGTTTGTTATGAGAAGTCCTGGCGTGGTTGAATATGGCTACTTCTTTGGCGTGGCAGGAGATTCGCTTGGAGGAAACGCATGGATGGTCATACCGACGTATTTGCCGAGGCATCCTCGGACGGGGTATGTGTAACGGTAGACCACACTCGTCTTCTTCAAGGGATCCTGCGGGGCGCCGAAGGATTGTTCCTCATCACCAGGCTGCTCGTCTTCTTCGTTTTTATAATATAATAATTATCTTAATATTTCTGTCTGGGTCGGCGGGGGCTGACGTTTTTCTCGATGATCTTTTTGAGGGCTTGTTCGTCTTCCTTGTACCTCCGTTGGAAGTGCCCCTTGTAGAAAAGCTTGATGGGCTCTGCATCGTGATACCAGCACCAATATCAGTCCTTAAAACCAAAGACGACCCCGGCCCAAACTGAACTACGTTTACGGAATAATACCGGCACTGACGACGACCCCTGCTTGACCTGGACCTGATATCCTGTTCTAACAAAAGATTACCTTCAGCATTTACAATTTTTGAAATTACCAATATGAATATTGGCCAGTTTCTGAACTCAGAAACATCGTTGAGCCTGAGAAGCGAATTGTAAGGAAAATAGAAAAAAACAATATATAAAATCAACTCGCTTAATTCTGCCATCCTTTTTAAAAGCATTGCCTAAAAAGAGGGTCTTCTACCAAAAGAATAATAATAATAATAATAATAATAATAATAATAATAATAATAATATA
>NC_061098.1:14781200-14786200 GCF_015104395.2 Macrobrachium nipponense
GTCTTCATCATTTTCACTTTCAAATTACGTACTCCTCTCATTCTTCATTCTCCCTCTCACATACTGTCCTAATTTTTTTACTTCCTTTAGATTTCTGCACATTTATCAAATATCTTCAAACTTTCTTTGGTCATATCTTACATGTACCATCTTCTTTTAAGTATTCTCATATTTTTACACTCATTGACCCCTTTATTTCTCTCTCTCTCTCTCTCTCTCTCTCTCTCTCTCTCTCTCTCTCTCTCTCTCTCTCTCTCTCTCTCTCTCGTGTAACATCTTCATTAACATATCCAATTTCCTCTTCCCATCAGGTATGAACATCTCTTATACTAATCGGATCTTTCTTTTTCCTAATTCTTCTTTTAGCCTTCATTCTTCGTTCCCTGATATCGTGGCATTTTTTTATCGTTCTAATATTTTCCTATGTAAATCTACAGCTATATTATCCCTTTATTATCCCTCTTCCCCCTCGCAATATTCATTCATTTCATCTCGCTCTTTCTGTCTATCTCGCCTATCGTTTTTGTATCATCGAGGTAACCTCGCGTTCCTGAGCAGACCACGTAAGCAGCGGTTCTCCTGTTGATGCATCGCCGTATTTTCGCTAATCATAGAGACTCAGGGCATTCATTAGGCTCGTAATAACCCCGTGTTGAGCCTCCCTATGCCTTCATATTAACTCTCCCTCGCACTGCGTTTATTTCCCGCCTTATTTTACCGCGCAATCCTCCTCCCTTGCACTGCGTTCATTTCCCGCCTTTTTTACCGCGCGATCCTCCTCCCTCTCTCCCTGAGGGAAGAAGGAAAGTCCACCCACGATCTGGAAATGTAAACAAATCAGAAGTGTAATAATAATTGTTCTCGAAAAAGAGAGATTCAACGCCTTGGTTTATATTATAAGTGTCATGCTTCTCGGTTAAGTGATTGCTGCGCGTTGGGTTTCCTTTTTATTCCTTGCCAGAATTACACTATTCGCATTATTTCAATTTTATCGGGGTTAAACGGCCTTTTGAGTATTTTTTTTTTTAAGTATTTCGTGCAACGGTTAACTTTGATTACGAACACGGTTTTCCAGCAGGGCTAGTTTTAAGCCTAAGATCCAGTTTTTAAGCCTAGTATTCGGTTTTCTAAGCCTAGAGTCCGGTTTTCTAAGCCTAAGATCCGATTTTTAAGCCTAGTATCTGGTTTTTAAGCCTAAGATCCGGTTTTCAGCCTAAGATCCGGTTTTTTAAGCCTGAGATCTGGTTTATAAGCCTAGTATCCGGTTTTTTAAGCGTAAGATCCAGTTTTTTAAGCCTGAGATCCAGTTTTTAAGCGTAATATCCGGTTTTTACGCCTAATAACCGGTTTTAATCCTAGATTCCGGTTTTTTAAGCCTCAGATCCGGATTTTTTAAGGCCCAGAGCTGGTTTTTTAAGCCTAATATCCGGTTTTTAAAGTGTAGTATCCGGTTTTTAAACCTAAGATCCGGTTTTTAAAGCCTGAGATCCGGTTTTTTAAGCCCAAGATCCGGGTTTTTTAGCCTAAGATCGTTTTTAAGCCTAAGATCCGGTTTTTAAAGCCTAGGATCCGGTTTTTAAGCCTAAGATCCGTTTTTTTAGCCTAAGATCGATTTTAAGCCTAAGATCCGGTTTTTAAAGCCAAGGATCCGGTTTTTAAGCCTTGTATTCAATTTTTAAGCTTAAGATCGGGGTTTCAAGCCTAAGATCCGTTTTTATAAGCATAATATCCGGTTTTTAAGGCATACTATCCAGTTTTAAGCCTAAGATCCGGTTTTAAAGCCTGAGCTCCGGTTTTTAAGCTTAAGTTTAAGATCAGTTTTTTTAAGCCTGAGATCCTGTTTTTTTAAGCCTGAGATCCGGTTTTTTAAGCCTGAGATCCGGTTTTTTTAAGCCTAGCATCCGTTTTTTAAGCCTAGCATCCGGTTTTTAAGCAGAAAGATCCCGGTTTTTAAGCCTAATATTCAGTTTTTAAGCATACTATCCGGTTTTCAGCCTAAGCTCCGGTTTTTAAGCCTGAGATACGAATTTTAAGCCTAAGATCCAGTTTTTAAGCCTAGTATCCAGTTTTTAAGCTTCAGATCCTAATTTTTTTAGCCTCAGTATCCAATTTTTTAAGCGTAGTATCGGGTTTTTAAAGCCTGTGATCTGTTTTTTTTTTTAGCACAAGATTTCAAGTATTTAGCCCTTTAGCCCAAAATCCGGTTTTTAAGCCTAAGATCTTTTTGGTTTTTAAAAGCCTAAGGGACCAGTTTTTAAGTCTAGTATTCTGTTTTTAAGCCTAAGACCGGGTTTTTATAAGCCTAGTATCCGGTTTTCAAGCCTCAGATCCGGTTTTTAAAGCCTCAGATCCGTTTTTTAAGCCTAGTATCCGGTTTTAAACTTAAGATCCGGGTTTTTAAGCCTCAGATCCGGTTTTTAAGCCCAAGATCTGGGTTTTTAAGCCCAAGCTCCGGGCTTGTAAGCCTAAGATCCGGTTTTTAAGAGTATTATCCGGTTTTAGTCCCTAGTAGTATTTATTTTTTTACATTTTTCCTTCTAATACATATATCATAATTGTCCTATCCTCAATTTCTTCATCTTTAACTCAATGCGAACACGTTTTACAGACATTTTTTTTATAGGTTTACTCCCCGATTAAGCATTTTATCACCTCAATTTCTATAATTTTCTAAGTGTGCTCCGCAACTCCTAGAAAAATTATACTGTATAGGTTGATACTCTGCTAAAATCAACTAACACAAAAACCATCCATCTTCCTATAAGCTGATTATGTTATGACAGACTCCATGTTGTTATACTTCACAGAGTGACATCCCATTGTCCAAATCTACGCATATAATATAGACAGGGGGTCAATAAAGTCCCAGTACCATTCTGCGCAATAAATATTTGTTATGGTTCTAGGACTTCATGGACACACTGTATTTTCACAAATGCTATTTATACGCACCAACTGACCCTTCCTCTTCCTCTGACATTTTCATCTGCAATTTATTTCACGCCTCTTAAGCTTGTCTGTCTCTCTCTCTTCATGCAAGGGGATCATGGCAGCTCGTTTGTCATTTTGCTACGCTATATAAATAGATTAAATTAATTGGAGTCTACATTAGCATTTTACGTGCATAAATAGATTAAATTAATTGAAGAGTCTTCACTGCCACTGGCATTTCAAGTTAGTCACTTGTGTCGGTAAAGCTTATTTTTTTTCACTAGCAAGCCAAGGACTTCGAGAATTCAACGTGGTCAAGCCTCCTTTTTCGATTACTCGGGGGAGTAAGCCTGTTACAAACTTACTTTGCTCTTATTGTTGTTGGCGGGGGGGGGGGATGGGGGGGGGGGGGGGGGGGGGGGGGGGGGGGGGGGGGGGGGGGGGGGGGGGGGGGGGGGGGGGGGGGGGGGGGGGGGGGGGGGGGGGGGGGTGGGGGGGGGGGGGGGGGGGGGTTAATGCCGACTTGTATGAATCAACTCATTAAAGCTATAGTCGATTCCGACTTGTATGAATTAACAAGCTAAAGTTGATTCCGACTTGTATGAACCAACTCGTTAAAGCTAAGTTCAATTCCGACTTGTATGAACCAACTAGTTAAAGCTATAGTCAATTCCGACTTGTATGAACCAATTTAATAAACTAAAGTCAATTCCGACTTGTATGCACCAAATGGTCAAGGCTAAAGTCAATTCCGACTAGTATGAACCAACTCGTTAAGGCTAAAGTCAATTCCGACTTGTTTGGACCAACTAGTTTGAGCTATTGTCAATTCCAACTTGTATGAACCAATTTCTTAAAGCTAAATCTCTCTCCTCACACAATATATCCAAACTGACGGTGAAACAGACCCGCCCGACGTAAGCAAGCCACAAACGTGTATACATCATATTCGTATACATGTACTCTCAATCAGAAATAAATGTAATTGGAAGGCAAGCACTCGCTCGCTCCACTAGGAGGCTATTCTAGAACTAGAGTATAGCCCTTAAATCTTGGATTACATGATTACATTCGCCAGGCGGACTATGACGAATCGCAGGCAGGGATTTGCACGACAAAGACAGCGTCTCTGACATATACGATTTATTTTTGGTCGCATGAAGGACAGAGAGAGAGAGAGAGAGAGAGAGAGAGAGAGAGAGAGAGCATACACTTACAGGCCACAGGTAAGCAAGTACTCGAGTTGGCGCTAACTTACAAGTATAGGTAATAAAAACGTAGTCATAACATTAGAAATTATAAGGGACAGGTGAAGTCGTTGTCTGCTTTTATCAAGAACGTCAATGAAACTTATATATATATATATATATATATATATATATATATATATATATATATATATATATATATATGCGCTCTTTCTTGTCCTCCAACCTCCCTCCTCGGCGCGTAATCACGGCAAGAGCAAAATTTCCTTTTGTGGGCGTGACGAAATCTTTCCATTTCCATTTCTTTTATCCCCCCACCTCCCCTAACCGCCGTCTCCCCCTCCAAAAAATAAAATAAAATAAAATACCTCTTATCCCTTTTGGCCAATAGAGAAACATTCCAAATTGAAACTGCAAATCTCTCGAGCTCGTCTCTTAATACGTCGAATTCGCCCGGGAGAAATTCGACAGACCGGGATAAGGGGGTAAAAGGTGGCCCGGCCGGGGGGGGAGGGGGTAGGGGGGGTGGGGGGAGGTGAGTGAGAACGGAAAAGCAGAGATATTTATATAAAGGTATTGTGAGGTAGGTGGGTTCTCCCGGTAACTGGAATGGGTTATAGATCTTGGATTGGGGGAAAAATAAATAAATAATAGTTAGGCAACCAAGTTACGCAACCAAGTTACGCTAGGCCAGTTACGCAACCAAGTTACGCAGCCTTCAAGTTATGCATGTCAAGTTACGCACCAAAATTACGGTAGTCAAGTTACTCTTGTCAAGTTATGTACCAAAGTTTCGCTAGCCAATTTATGTAACTATATTACGGTAGTCAAGTTACGCTTGTCAAGTTATGTAAACCTAGT
>NC_061098.1:14788700-14796200 GCF_015104395.2 Macrobrachium nipponense
CTCTCTCTCTCTCTCTCTCAAAAAAAAAAAAAAAAAAACACACACACACACACACCCAATCACAGTAACAAAATTGCTATAAAAAATTATACCACAGCAATAAAACTTCTGTAAACAATGAATATATATATATTTATATTTATATATATGTATATATATATATATATATATAGATATATATATATATATATACACAGTAACAAAAACTCCTAAAAAAATTATAGCACAGTAACAAAAACTGCTGAAAACAAAATATATATATATATATATAAACCTTGAGTGTAAAGTCATCTTTGAAACTGCTAAAAAAATAAGAATACATAAAAATTATTTTTGAGTCAAGATGATGTTATTGCAAAAACTCAAAGATGCCATTGCAACAGCTCTGAAGTTAAGTATATCTCAGTCTAACCAGACCACTGAGCTGATGAACAGCTCTCCTGGGGCTGGCCCGAAGGAATTAGATATTTTCACGTGGCTGGGAACCAACTGGTCATACCTAGCAACGGGACCTACCACAGCTTATTGTGGAGGGATCAAAACCACATTATATCGAGAAATGAATTTCTAATCACCAAAAGTCAATTCCTCCGATTCCTTGTTGGCAGAGAGGGAATCGAACTCCCGACTACCGAGTCGGTAGGCGAGCGTGTAAATCACTCGTCGAACGAGGAACTAACACCCTCTAAAACTGTCAGCTTATTGTGGAGGGATCCGAACCATATCATATCGAGAAATGAATTTCTAATCACCAGAAGTCAATTCCTCCGATTCCCTGTTGGCAGAGCTGGGAATCGAACTAGCGACTACCGAATCGTTAGGCGAGCATGTAAACCACTCGCCGAACGAGGAACTAATACCCTGTAAATCCCTCTACAACAGCCTGCAACTAACACCCTCTAAAACTGTTACTCTGCCCTATACCGCGTTGAAAATCAACCTGCAATACCGTCTAACGACAACTGAACGAAAGCTTTTGACCACCGAACGAAGCGGAGTGAAACTGTGACTGCTGTCCTCGCCCGGCAATTTGTCAGATGACAAGTCTCTGCGTTTATATGCTTTCGTCTCTCGTCGAAAAGATTCATGGCCCTGATTTACGATCAGTGAAAGCGTGTCCCTTTTTTAATTCATCCCCGACACATGATACGCTGCTCCTGCTGCTGCTGCTGAGCTGATGGAGTGATAAAGGAAGTGAGTGATAAAGGGAGTGAGTGATAAAGGAAGCGGAATACAGAGGAGGTAAATAAAGAGGTGAATACATGGGAGGTAAATAAAGAGGTCTATTTGTTTGTATGGTTTTTTTTTTTTTTTTACGTTGCATGGAACCAGTGGTTATTCAGCAACGGCTAGACGTGACTTCCGAACCACGTCGAGAGTGAACTTCTATCACCAGAAATACACATCCCTCACACGTCATTGGAATGCCCAAGGTGGCACGCCAACACCATACCGATCACGCCACTGAGGCGCAGATAAAGGAAGTGAGTGACAAAGGAAGTGATAAAAGAAGCAGAATATAGAGAAGGCAAGGGAGGTAAATAAAAGACATGTAGGTAGCGAGTGAATGCAGTGCATGACTGTGAGTAACTACCACGCAGGTACAGGCAGACATTAAAGTCAATAGGCTTCGCATGCCAGAATTAAGTAATTTGTCGTCCGTAATATAACACTGCTCTGTAGACACTGTTATTTATATCTTGAGACTTGGATGATTAGACCAGTAATCCAAAAATGTAATAATAATAATGGAAAAACAAATCCACTGTTATGTCTGGGTACAAATATATTAAAAATAGTTATATATTTTAAGACTTGGATGGTAAGACCAGTAATCCAAAAATGTAATAATAACGGACAAAAATCCACTGTTATGTCTGGGTACAAATATATTTAAAAATAGTTATACATTTTAAGACTTGGATGGTAAGACCAGTAATCCAAAAAATGTTTTCATTATAATGGAGAAACAAATCGACGGTTACGCCTGGGTACAAATATATTAAAAAACAGTTATATATTTTAAGACTTGGATGGTAAGACCAGTAATCCAAAAATGTAATAATAATAATGGAGAAACAAATCCACTGTTATGTCTAGGTACAAATATATTTGAAAAATAAATCTATACAGAGCTTTCGGGAATCTGTTATTTCACCTTTTCAATCTCTTTATAAAAAAAACAATAATAATGTTGATGGGCTTTAATCCCAGGCGAAGACAAACTTAAAAAGTTGCAAATGACGTGTCAATATCAACGCCACCAATTATACCAACAAATGTTATCAACATGTTGTCAAATGCCTTCAACATGTTGACAACACTATCGAGGTTCCTTCTGACGTGTCAAAAACCACGCCACCAATTATACCAAAAAATGTTTTCAACATGTTGTCAAATACCTTCAACATGTTGACAACACATCTAGGTTTCCTTTAGACGTGTCAAAATCCACGTCACCAATTATACCAACAAATGTTTTCAACATGTCAAATACCTTCAACATGTTGACAACACTATCGAGGTTCCTTCAGACGTGTCAAAAACAACGCCGCCAATTATACCAACAAATGTTTTCAACATGTTGTCAAATGCCTTCAACATGTTGACAACACTATCGAGGTTCCTTCAGACGTGTCAAAAACCACGTCACCAATTATACCAACAAATGTTTTCAACATGTTGTCAAATGCCTTCAACATGTTGACAACACTATCGAGGTTCCTTCAGACGTGTCAAAAACAACGCCACCAATTATACCAACAAATGTTTTCAACATGTTGTCAAATGCCTTCAACATGTTGACAACACTATCGAGGTTCCTTCAGACGTGTCAAAAACAACGCCGCCAATTATACCAACAAATGTTATCAACAAGTTGACAACATCATCAAGGTTCCTTCAGACGTGTCGAATTCATCGCCACCAACTATTCCAGTCAAGTAGTATGGCCACGACATCATAGGCACACGAAGCAATAAAGACTCGCAAATGGACACGCCCACCTACCCTTTGTCTGTCTGTCAGCAAGCCTATGGGCAACAAGCATGTATATACCGATAAGTGCGTCATTCCTCTAAATTCTGGACACTGACAGGCAATTGTGGACGTGTCTTAAGCGTGGGAAGCGATAACGCTATCAGTGGCACGCAGTACCTGATGACTGTCATTCATAAAACCGCCCATTCATAAGGCTACGAAGTCACCGAGCGTAATTGGCGTTTCGTGTATTTCGCAGCGACCGATAGCGATATCAGTAATACGGAATTTTAGAAAATCATAATAGATAATACTAAAAAAAAAAAAAGTACACGTTCGTAAAACATCGCTCTTATCCATACAATAATAATAATAATAATAATAATAATAATAATAATAATAATAATAATAATAATATAATAATATGCTTACGTTTTTATTCATTTATTTACTATTTTCTCAATTTATCTGTTTTTCTAGAATAACAGACCGTCTCTTTCTTTATTTCCCATTATATTCTGTTACTTCTTTCGAACACCAAAATATTCTTTGGAAGTCTGACTTTAAAGTTAATGGCCCTTTTGTGATTGTTCCATATGAATGGGGTTCATCTTTTGAATAATAATAATAATAATAATAATAATAATAATAATAATAATAATAATAATAATAATAATAATAATAATAATAATAATAATTCTTTGGAAGCCTGAATTTCAAGTCAATGGCTCCCTTGTGATTGTGCCAAATGAATAGGGTTTCAATCTTCTGGATAATAATAATAATAATAAAATAATAATAAGAATAATAATAATAATAATAATAACAACAATAATAATAATAATAATAATAATAATAATAACTAATACATTGGCATGGGAAGGAGACCCTTTTTCAAACAAGTATTATTGAAAGATATTATAAAAATAAAGAAGCCTATTTACATGTAAATGCAGTTGATGCAGCAATACCTTTCAATAATAATATAATAATATAATAAATAATAATAATAATATAATAATACAATCATCAATCATTTCAGAACAGCAAGGCGTGAAACCAAAAATGTACAGCGTTGAAATGTAAAAAAAAAACCTAACGTACTCATTCCAGAATCAATTCATAAAACGCCACATTACTTTCACCACATTCAATCAAACACATCTCGCCATTCAAAAAATACTCACAACGCTCGTAACAAAAGTATACTAGATCACTCACCAATAATTAATCACTACGCCCTCTCCTTAAAACTCCACCAAAAGCCCAATCCATCATTAAAAAAAAAAAAAAAAAAAAAAAAAAAAAAAAAAAAAAAATCACGCTAATTCAAAGTCAAAAAGAAGACCGAGTCGTGGAAATAATAATTGCTTCAATTAATGTTTTCACCACGAGGACATTTTAGCTAACCACCCCCCGCCCCCCCCAATCCCGCCCCGCCCACTCGATTGACAATTCACGCGTCGTTTCGCGAGAGCTGCTTAGGCTTCGAGCTCGTTTTAAATGATTTTTTTTTTCTTACATACATCTATTTGTAATTTCAATTTATTTGGGTTTTTTGGGTTATACAAAAACCATTATATATATATATATATATATATATATATATATATATATATATATATATATATATATATAAATATATATATATATATATTAGTCCCTCGTTGGACGAGTGGTTTTCGCACTGGCGGTACCAGTCCGGTGGTCCGAAGTTCGATTCTCGGCTTGGCCAACGCGGAGTCAGAGGAATTTATTTCTGGTGATAGAAATTAATTTATCGATTTAATGTGGTTCGGATCCCACAATAAGCTGTCGGTCCCGTTGCTAGGTCGCCAATTGGTTCCTAGCCACATAAAAACATCTAATCCTTCGGGCAGCCCTAGGAGAGCGTTCATCAGCTCAGTTGTCTGGTAAAACTAAGATATATACATATATATACATATATATATATATATATATATATATATATATATATATATATATATATATATATATAATATAAATTTTATAATTTAAAGTTCCTCTTTCATTACACACACAACACATACACACATCACACACACACACACACACACACACACATATATATTATATATAATATATAATATTAGATAGATTAATATTATATATTTATATGATATAAATTAATAATATATATATTAATTAAATATATATATATATATATGATATTTTTAATATTAAATTAATATATAGATATATATATATTATATATTATGGTTAAATTAGGTGGCTGCTTAAGTTTCCAGTGCTGAATAATTTTATGAAGAAGCACTGATATAAACGTCCAACAAATCGCCAACTTGTACGCAAACATGTTGCCGACATTTACGCGATAACTTACCGACGCATTTACGAAACATTTCACCGTGGCTTGCGGATGACCTTTGGATTCAATGCTATTTAAACGTTGCCCCGAAGAAAGAAAGAAAAAAAAACTCCAACGATACCAATCTCAAATTCCATTAAACCGACTATCTCATTCATTATATAAAAGCGAGCTTACTATAACCATAACCCTCTCGAAATAATAAACAGGAGCGCCCTCCGGCATTTGCAGTAATCCCTTCCTCCTCCTCCTCCTCCTCCTCCTCCATTGCAAAGTAATTGAGACGCGCCATCGCTGTCTAATTGGATCCACGAAAAGTAAGAGCAACGATTTCGCCAATAATGAGAAATTTAATCGGTGGCGACTGATGGCGTTCGCGTTATTCCAAACTTTACGGGCAATAAAATGTTGATTAGATCTACCTCTTTCTTTTTTTTTAGTGGGTGCGTTTTTTGTGTGCTTTTTCAAAACCTACGCTAACACACAAAGAAAAAAAACGCTGGGAAAAATTTGGGGATCTGTTGCCGAGGGGAGAGATATCCTCTTTTTCAAGCGAGCAATTTATTCATTAACGATTTGATGAGCGTCTGTGTGTGAGGTCAGCTCTGTGATCTTCCGAGCAAAAATGCAGAGGAATATTTTGCTTTCTGAATCGAGTGAAAATTGCAGATATTTGACAAAGCCTGACGCGGTTCTAAAAGAAGAGTATTTGCTTTCTAAAAACGTCTTTGTCAAAGGAGTGTGATATGTCTGTTTGTTTGTTTGTATGGTGTTTTTACGTCGCATGGAACCAGTGGTTATTCAGCAACGGGACCAACGGTTTTACGTGACTTCCAAACCACGTCGAGAGTGATCTTCTATCACCAAAAATATACACATATCTAACCCCTCAGTGGAATGCCCGAGAATCGAACTCGTGGCCACCGAGGTGGCACGGCAACACCATACCGACCACGCCACTGAGGCGCTAAGGTGTGTGATATGACGATGGTGAAATCGGTGTTGCCGATTTACAAGTTTTC
Organism: Macrobrachium nipponense; assembly: GCF_015104395.2. Lineage (NCBI taxonomy): Eukaryota > Metazoa > Arthropoda > Malacostraca > Decapoda > Palaemonidae > Macrobrachium > Macrobrachium nipponense. The sequence continues at coordinate 14,795,052 of NC_061098.1, forward strand.
AATCAATAAATTTATTTGTACAAATCGAAGGTGTTCCCCATTGACGAGTTTCCTATCCATGAATGTATTCGTACAAGTTTTCGAATAATTGTCACCTATAGAAAAGGAATGATAAGCCTGGTGTTTTACTGTTCTTTAAAGTTACCTAATAAATGTATTCGTACAAGTTTTCGAATAATTGTCAACTATAGAAAATGAATGATAAGCCTGGTGTTTTACTGTTCTTTAAAGTTACCTAATAAATGTATTCGTACAAGTTTTCGATTTTCGAATAATTGTCACCTATAGAAAAGGAATGATAAGCCTGGTGTTTTACTGTTGTTGTAACTTATCCTTCAAAGCCCCCTATGGTGACAACAGAGTTGCTGATAAAAATAACGAAAAGTGGACTTACTGAACCTTCAATCAAAGACATTTCTGGTGCTTCCTTGCCAATACTACCAACCTCATACAGAGGGACTCCCTGGCAGGAAGGGATTAAAAACTACGATTGGTCGAGCAACGCATGACAATTAGTCCATTTCCCCACTGACCTGTGACCTGATTTCCGACCTGATTTCCTTCGCGCGAATATTTTCGTCGAGTTCCCCCGATTGGGTTGTTGACACAGCTCGTCGTCACGGCTGGTGTTTGCCAGAGAATTCTTCGACACAGTTTTCCTGATCCATTGTCCATTTCAACTTTTCCCAGATCTTTCCAGATGTGTGGCCTCTTGTCCTTGCAGCAATATAAGAACTGGGACCTACGAGGTCATTCAGCGCCGAAGGGGAAATTGACAAGAAGAGGGATACAAAGGCATAACAGGAGTAAACTTCACAATTGTTAGGAGAGGGTGGATAGTGAGTTCGATGGAAGAAAGAGAATACGGACGGAGGTACATTAAAAAGAATGAAAGGAGTTGCAGCTAGGGGCCGAAGGGACGCTGCAGATAACCTGAAAGTAGTGCCTACAGTGCATTACGTGAGGTGCACTGACGGCACTACCCACGTACAGGTGGTTGTTCTAGGAGACTGATACAAAATTATACTAGTCTTTCTCTGCTCTGTCAAAGATTAAACTCCAAATGGCAACATTTATTTGTTCTAGTTGAGTGAAAATAAATAAATTCTCTCATTTAAAACTCAGGCAAATCTACTAATACGACATGGT
>NC_061098.1:14806200-14888700 GCF_015104395.2 Macrobrachium nipponense
AACCACCAATGAGATATGCAGAGGTGTCAGCAAAAAATTTCAAAGCATCAGCTCCGAAATTCTACTCAAGAGATAATAACTGTATTATTATGCAAGAGGATATTGCAGAAACGGAGAAAATTGCAGATTCAGACACAAAATTAATATTATGATGAAGGAAGATACAAATATTATGGAAAAGTTGGATTTTTTAATGTCAGAATTTCTGGAAATGAAAAAAAGAACAACATACCAGAACAGGAAAGAGACATGGGAAAATCCTTATTACTATCAGTATTAAATGAAGGAGAAAACACGCAAAACCATCATAGTGATGAATGCGCAGGGTTTAGTTACGAGTAACTCAAAAAGAAAAAATAGAGTACTTAGAAGAACTAACCCAAAATGAAAAGAAAATAGATATAATGAATATAAGTGAAACCTGGTATTCCCAAGAGACTGGGAATGATGATCAAATAAAAGGGTTCCAAACTTATAGATCAGATAGAAAAAATAGGTATCAAGGGGGAACCGCAATATATGGGAAAGACAAAAAACAAGGAAAAATATATGAGAAATATAGTAACTCAGAATGTGAACTAATAGCGGTAGAAGTTTGAATCTGAAAAATTGATGAAACATGTAATTATTATAGACCTCCTAATACTAAAGAGTTGACATAATAATTGAAAAATTGGATGATATATGTAGAAATCACAAGGACTGGACTATTCTCCTATCTGGTGACTTCAACTTTCCTTTCGTAGAATGGAAAGAACGAATAGGAGATTGTGGTTGTACTTATACATATAAAAAAGAAAAAAGAGTAATAGTAGTGCAGAAGATAAGAGGCAATTTGAAAAGCTATTAGAATATGCTACTAGAATACACATTCAACAAATAAATCACCTGCCAACAAGAAAGGAAAATACTTTAGACCTAGTATTTGTGAACGAGATGAATTATGTTAAAGAAATAATAGTTTATAATGCGAGTATTTCAGACCATAATGTCATAGATTAACAGTTCATTCCAAAAGCAAGTGAAAATATGAGATAAGCAAGAAATGAAAAAAGTGGGAAGGATATGGAAAATACAACTTCTACAGTAAAAAATATAAATGGTCAGAAATTTAATGAAGAATTAAACAAAGATTGGGATAACATTTTCGTAAGTGATGACATAAGGGTAAATACGGAGATATTATATATTGGAGATAATAGTGGAAAAATATATACCGAAGAAGAAAAGTAAACATCATTCATGCATACCAAGAGACAGAAGGATCTTGTTCCAGAAAATCAGAAAGTGGAAAAAAGGTCTTGCAAAGAAAAAAATGCATGGAAAGTTATAGAACTAAAAAGTAAGATAGAAAATGCAGAACAAAAGATTATACAATCAAAAGAAAATGAAAAAACGGGACTTGGAAGAAAAAAACCCTATTAAATATCAAGCAAAACCCCCAAACTATTATACTCATATGCGAAGAAGATGAATAAAAGAAGAATAGAAATAGGCCCTCTGAGAATTGAAGGGAGATTAACGAATGAAAAAAAGGAAATTTGCACATACTGGCAGAACGATATAAGAGAGAATTCACCCTAGAATAGATAATGAAGATAATGATATAGAAGTAAGGGATGAAAATAGTGAATATTTAGCTGACATAGATATAATGAAGCTGATATTGTGCAGGCTATTAATGAAATTAAAAATGGAGCTGCTGCAGGGCCTGATGGAATTCCTGCTATTTTGTTAAAGAAAGTAGTTCATTCTATCGCAAAGCCACTGCATTATTAAGACAAAGTGTAGATACAGGCAAGATATATGATGAGCACAAATTAGCATATATTACCCCTACTTTCAAAAGTGGATCAAGACTAGAGGCAAGTAATTATAGGCCTGTGAGTCTAACATCACATATTATGAAAGTGTATGAAAGGGTAATGAAGAAAAATATTATGAAACATTTAAATAAAAAATAATTTGTTAATAAAGGACAACATGGTTTCGTACCCGGAAAAAGTACACAAACCCAACTGTTAGTCCACCGTGAAAACATATTCAAAAATATGAAAAGCGGAAATGAAACAGATGTGGTTTATTTAGACTTTGCAAAAGCTTTTGATAAAGTAGACCATAATATATTAGCGAAGAAAATTAGAAAACACAACTATCGTGGATAAAGTAGGAAGATGGTTAAAAGAATTTTTACACAACAGAAAACAGATAGTTATTGCAAACGACGAGAAATCGGATGAAGCCAAAGGTAATATCCGGTGTGCCGCAAGGTACGGTGTTAGCTGCAATACTGTTTGTTATTATGATTGAAGACATAGACAATAATGTTAAAGATTCGGTAGTGAGTAGTTTCGCAGATGACACAAGAATAAGTAGAGAAATTACTTGTGATGAAGATAGGAACGCTCTACAAAGAGACCTTAACAAAGTATATGATTGGGCAGAGGTAAATAGGATGGTATTTAACTCTGATAAATTGAATCAATAAATTATGGAGACAGAGAAAGAAAGCTATATGCATATAAGGGACCTAATAATGAGACCATCACAAATAAGGAAGCAGTTAAAGACCTTGGGGTGATGATGAATAGGAACATGTTATGCAAATGAATCAAATAGCAACTCTGTTGGCAAAATGTAAAGCAAAATGGGAATGTTGTTTTACGGCACTTCAAAACAAGAAAAGCTGAACACATGATTATGCTGTATAAAACATATGTTCGTAGTCCACTTGAATATTGCAATATGATATGGTACCCACACTATCAAAAGGATATTGCACAAATAGAGAGTGTACAAAGGTCCTTTACAGCTAGAATAGAAGAAGTTAAGGACCTAGACTACTGGGAAAGACTACAATTCTTAAAATTATATAGTCTAGAAAGGAGAAGAGAACGCTACATGATAATTCAGGCATGGAAACAGATAGAAGGAATAGCAGAAAATATCATGGAACTAAAAATATCAGAAAGAGAAAGCAGAGGTAGATTAATAGTGCCCAAAACTATACCAGGAAAAATAAGGAAAGCACACAGGACATTAATCCACTACGCACACACATCGATAATGCAGCGTCTATTCAATGCGTTGCCAGCTCATCTGAGGAATATATCAGGAGTGAGCGTAGATGTGTTTAAGAATAAGCTCGACAAATATCTAAACTGCATCCCAGACCATCCAAGATTGGAAGATGCAAAATATACCGGAAGATGTACTAGCAACTCTCTGGTAGACACTAGAGGTGCCTCACACTGAGGGACCTGGGGGGGGCAACCCGAACAAGATGTAAGGTCTGTAAGGTAAGGTTATTAAAATCCCCATGACGCTCGTCGTCTTTGGAGTTTGAGGGAGGAGGAGGAGGGAGGAGGCGGAGGAGGAGGAGGAGGAGGAGGAGGAGGAGGAAGGAGGAGGAAGGAGGATGTAGGTGGCAGGAGGTAAGAGTAGGTAGAGGTAGGAGGTAGGAGAGAGGCTTAGAGGGTGTGCGAATAGAGCCATTTGAGATCCATTAGTAAGAGGCTTCTATATGTTCCTTGGACTCCTTGGGTAGTTCAAAGGAGAAAGGATCTCTCCTCCTCCTCCTCCTCCTCCTCCTCCTCACAAGGGCTTTGCTGATGTTTGGGAGGATCGGCGCGAGCCTGTGATGGCTGTCTGAATGTCTGCGGTAATGGACCGACCAATATAGTGCCAGTTTCTCTTTCCGGGAACGAGAGAGAGAGAGAGAGAGAGAGAGAGAGAGATGAGAAGAGAGAGAGAGAGAGAGAGGAGGTAGAAACAATGGCTCTTTTTCTCTGGTTCGCTTTATTGCCACAAATGGATATCAGGACCCACTTGATGGATATATGACAAATAAGGGTTTCTGATGTGTATGTATCTACTATGAGATTCAGGGTCTCTGTAACACGGTTTTTTGGACTTTGCTCCTTGTCAAAGCATCGGATGTAGCTGAAAGTTGACATATGTATATTTTACAACCACACACAAATTTTGTCAGCATTATCAATAACCTAAACCCGATAGTTTTAATTTTTATATAGTAAAAATGTTCTAGCCGACGCCATGGCCAATGATTACGAGCCAAGAGTCGAAAAACATTCATTACGTAAGCAAGGTAAACAAACACCTTTTGACTAAATGTTGCTCCGCCCATCCACCAGACAGAAATTCCATCGGTTCTGAAACCCAAAGACTTTATGAATGGCGGAACGATACATAGATGTGGGTGGGGTATCAGTGCTAGCGTAGTAATACTACTGTAGCAGTAGTGCCGCAACAGTATAGCAGTAATATACATGAATTAAACGTTTAGACCAACTGCTGGGATCCTTGAGGATCATTTAGCACTTCTTACAACTACTCGAGAAATTAGTTTTTATAGCCAGAAGTTAAATTTTCTAATCCAACAATGCCCATGGTAGTCTTCAGTGTTATCCTGAATTATAACGAGGCGAAAGTGGGTGGAGCCTCATTATCTGACGATAATTATTGGTGAGGTTTAAAGCCAATATACGGTACCGGCTATTTTTTTCAGTAAATAGGTAGATAGCCAATAAATAAAAATTGCTTGACATTGGATATAGCAGTTATCAAATCAAGCTTGTCTACTATGTTTTTGGTAATTACCAACTATTCCCTACATCTTGTCAATCTGATTGTGACCTATAAAGTAGACTGTAATTTCTTTGGAAACTTATTTTGGGAGTTAGTCTAATAATCGAAGTGTTTTTGTATTTATTAACATATTTTGTTAGTTTGTTCATTATGACAATTATCAGTGGAGAGGTTCCAGAGTTCATAAAGGTGTACTGCTTTGCTTGTATTTAAATTTGAATGTCATTGTTGCCAGAGGTTTAGCCTTCGTTACGTATAGCCAATCATCCATCGAGAAAGAGGGAAGAAATGATGTCATAAGTTACGTAACGAGTGCGTTCGAAACCTTTTCTCTGAGTAAGTTGGCCCGTCTTCTTAAAAAAGGCCACTTTTACATTATAAGTACCAAATTTATTCAACCTACGTATGGCAGAATACACTCAAAATTTATGTGTTGATATAATATGTATTCTGAATAAGCGTTATATTTATGAAATGCATAGATAAAAAGTTATTGCGAAAAAACCGTGTTACAGAGGCCCTGAATCTCATAGTAGGTATGTATGTATATATGTATACATCTATGTATATAAATAAATTGACAGGCAGCTATCCAGGATATTCCACGGCACATAAAATATGCAATCGAAAGGAAACACAAGCAAAGATATTGGTGGGCCTAGTTTAAATATTGCAAGCACTGCAAGCAACAGAACAGAACACACGCACACGCACACACACACACACACACACACACACACGAGAGAGAGAGAGAGAGAGAGAGAGAGAGAGAGAGAGAGAGAGAGAGAGAGAGAGAAATAATGCCCACCAGAATAATATATAAATTGAGGAGTGCTATTCTTTAAAGGACGAAGAAAAACAAATAAAGACAAAACAATAAAACTGAATGAATAACAGGAAAGAGAGAGAGAGAGAGAGAGAGAGAGAGAGAGAGAGAGAGAGAATAACCACCAGAACAATACATAAATAAAGGAGTTATTTCAAAACGACGAAGAAAAACAAAAATATAAACAAAAACAGAGAATAATACGAGAGAGAGAGAGAAAGAGAGAGAGAGAACTCCCACCAGAATATCACAGACAGACGAAGTGTTAAATCTTTGGAGGCAGAAGAGAAAAACAAAATATAGACATAAACAATCAAATTGAATGCATAACAGCAAGCACACTGAAGACAGTCACAGTCACAGGCAGGAAGGAAGGAGCATCAAAGCGCTTGCTTGCAAGCGAGCGACTCAACCGTGGAATTAAGACAGAGCGGATTCCCTTCACCGCCTCTCAATCCTTCAAGGAGCCCCTCCCCTCTTCCCAAGGGTACAGTGTATTAAAATTTTGCATCCACCGGGGAAAAGGAAGATGATTTGAATCGGGAAAGATCTGGACATCCTCTACTAAGAACAAGACAGGGAGGAAAAAGTTGATAGTACAGGATTGGCGATAGGTTAGAGGAAAGACAAATTGTATAAGCAATGTTATCAGGTAAGAAATTAATTCATGAATGGAGTGCGAAATTGCTGATGTTTGCAGAAAATAATTCATGAATGGAATGTTAAATTTCTGATATTTGCAGAAAATAACTCATGAGTGTGAAATTGCTGATGTCTGCAGAAAATAATTCGTGAATGGGATGTGAAATTGCTGATATTTGCAGCAAATAATTCGTGAGTGGAATGTGGAATTGTTGATGTTTGCAGAAAGTAATTCATGAATGGAATGTGAAAATGCCGATGTTTGCAGAAAATACTTCATTAATGGAATGTGAAATTGCTGATATTTGGATAAAATAACTCATGAGTGTGAAATTGCTGTTTGCAAAAAATAATCTATGAGTGTGAAATTGCTGATGGTTGCAGAAAATAATTCGTGAGTGGAATGTGAAATTGCTGATGTCTACAGAAAATTCGTGAATGGAATGTGAAATTGTTGATGTTTGCAGAAAATTATTCATGAATGGAATGTGAAATACTGATATTTGCAGAAAATAACTCATGAGTGTGAAATTGCTGATGGTTGCAGAAAATAATTCGTGAGTGGAATGTCTACAGAAAATTCGTGAATGGAATGTGAAATTGCTGTCTAAAGGAAATTCGTGAATGGAATGTGAAATTGCTGATATTTGTAGAAAATTACTCATGGGTGTGAAATTGCTGATGCTTGCAGAAAATAACTCATGAATGGAATGTCACTACTGATGTTTGCAGATGATGTAAAACGGATCAATTATTTAGAATATACTACAAACGCTACTACTGCAAAAATACTGACAACTTCTACAACAGAAAGTTGATAAGAAGTGTAAACAAGGTTCAGATGTAGCAGGGTGAATACTAATCCAGGAAGCAAGACCCAGAAAATGTTAATACGAAATGTGTTAGAAGAGAAGCACCCGACTCTTTTAGGTCTTTGGGACAACGGATGATGGTATGATGAGAGTAAAAGATTTTTCTTAAAAAAAAAAAAAAACCTACAACTTGATCTCCAGTCCCCCTTTTTAGCACAATTACCAGTTTGCTTCTCACCTTAATACACTAATTGTCCTCTCAAAACCTTTCAAACCATTCATTTTCAACGTTTTTTAACCTAAATCTCTTACGTTGAATCCCACTGCTTCATTGTGCCTTCAAATTGTCAGGACCAACCTAAAAAAAACATTCCATTATTTACTCAACCTGTCAAATTCTCTTCATTTGAACTTCGAACTTTCACCCTATTACTCCCCAGGCTTAAAGGCGATGATGTCACATGAGCATGTTTTCAGGCAGCTGTTGGCATCTTTTGCCTACGAACTCTGTACCAAGTAGTAAGCATCATTTTGTATTTTCACAACCAATCGAATAATGTCTATTTGTTAATATAATGAAAAGCAAGCGACATATTTGCCAACTTCATTTCTGTTATCAATCTAGGTTCCTTTGTGAAGCTAGTTCACAGGAATAAATCAAACAATAATTGGCTAAGTGGTCCCAATTTTGGCGGGAAGCTGCTAAGAGTTGCCAGAAATAAAAAGTTGCCAAAAAGCGAGCTTGCATGACACTTACCCTTCCACTTCGAACCCCGCCAGAAGACCAGAGAGAACCCCTCTCCATCTCGTTTTCACTTTACAGTCCCTCTCCCATTCCCTTTTCCTTTACGATCTCCCATGCCCTCTTCCCCTTCGAGAACTTTTACAGCCAGTTTCTATGGTCTGGTCACTATTCTCCACCCTTGGACTGCCATACTTTCGCAACCGTGGGGGGTTGAGTTTCGTCGCTTGCAGGCACAATGGAGCCTCCTTTCCTTCTCGTATATTTATCTTTCTGCTTTCATTTCGTGTTTAACAAGTTTGCTTTTTATGGCAATTGCATACGCTGATTTGTGGTTGGTTGTTGTTAGTGGTATAAATTCAACGTTTTTGTTTTCATCTATTATATGTTTTGACTGTTTCGTTCAACTTATTCTGCAATGTGAAGGTTTTTGACTTGTTCCATAATAATAATAATACAAATTCAAAGTTTTTGTTTTTATCTATTATATGTTTTGGCTGTCTTCTTTCAACATATTCTTGTTTGTTTGTATGGTGTTTTTACGCTGCACGGAACCAGTGGTTATTCAGCAACGGGACCAACGGCTTTACGTGAATTCCGACCCACGTCGAGAGTGAACTTCTATCACCAGAAATACACATCTCTCATTCCTCAATGGAATGGCCGAGAATCGAACCCGCGACCACCGAGGTGATAGGCAAAGACCATACCAACCACGCCACTGAGGCGCTTCCTCAATAATAATAATAATAATAATAATAATAATAATAATAATAATAAATTTGCAATTTTTTCCCCTATTTTGATAACGTCCTCCCTCCCTATCGAAACCTATCTCCAAAATAAAATTCTAACTATATTTTCCATCCGCCACAAAGTCTCCTTTCAATTATCCGTTCCATGAATTATGACCAAAAATGATCCCCAAAAAGCTTAGAGAAAAGGCAGAAAAGATAAAAATAAAATAAAGAGGAAATCCGAGACGTGGACCACCAGCTAGTCACTTATTAAAAACTCGCAGCTTCTCGTCACGGAAAGCAGAGGCTAAATCTTTTCCAAAAGGCGCTTTCGGCGGAAGAGATAAAAATGTGCCCTTGGAAAATTACTTGCTGGAAAACGGAAAATATAATAAAAGAATATATATCTATACTATATATATCTTGAAGGTAATAAAAATTCTTCCTCACTGCAACATAAGAAACAGGGCGACTTTTCAAAATGAAATGAGCATCTCAGAGACAGACCGAGACATGATTGCAAATTAAATTATGGCGGGAGTAAGTACAGCTACAATTGTGTCGTGTTTTTCTTTTAATGTCAAGTACGTGTCGTAACACAGAGCGCAACAGCAGGATTAGGCAAGGCTTGGGTACAGTTGCCAAAGGATTCCAGACAAATTAATGCCAACATTACATTTGCCAAAGGTTTATAGACAAATTAATGACAGCAATACAGTTGCCAAAGGTTTCAAGACAAATTAATGACAGCAATACAGTTGACAAAGGTTTCCAGACAAATAAATGCCAACATTACATTTGCCAATGGTTTATAGACAAATTAATGACAGCAATACAGTTGACAAAGGTTTCCAGACAAATGAATGCCAACAATACAGTTGCCAAATATTTCCAGACAAATTAATGCCCACAATCCAGTTGCCAAAAGTTTCCAGACAAATTGATGCCAACATTACAGTTGCCAAAGGTTTCCATACAAATTTATGCCAACAATATAGTTGCCAAAGGTTTCCAGACAAAATTAATGACAACAATACAGTTCCCAAAGGTTTACAGACAAATTAATGCCAACAATCCAGTTGCCAAGTTTCCAGACAAATCAATGACAACATTATAGTTGCCAAAGGTTTCCAGACAAATCAATGACAATTATAGTTGCCGAAGATTTCCAGACAAATCAATGCCAACAGTAGAGTTGCTCAAAGGTTTCCAGAAAAATTAATGCCATCGATAAAATGTTACATTTGTATAGAAGGTACCAAAACCAGTTAGAAAAATGTGATATTGATCGTCACTGTAAATATAAGCATACTTATTAAAACAGAAGCATTGAAATAATTTTACATTGATCAAATAAAGTTAAATATCACACCCTCTTTCTCACCTAATCAAAAATGCAACCATTTCTCTTCAGTATTTACTCAATCTGTGGTTTACTGATGCATTTAATGGTGCGCTCCAACAAGCTCGTAAACAATAGGTAAAGTTCAATTTAACCAGATAAAAGAACTTTTTAGAATTCTCTAAAATGAATGCATATGAAAAGTCAATGATGGAAGAAAAGAAAAGTCACAAAAGATGAATAACCGACAAAAATAATGTCCGACACGAACACTACCAATGTCATCATCAGTGTCTGGAGTGCTTCCCATGAACCAAAGACGCGCTGACCTCGACTGGGTTACATTTTTACTTGGAACCGAGGTCATCAATCTCTCGAACATTGCTAACCTTCGTTCTAAAAGATGGCCGCTGCTCTTGCCTTTAATTGGAAGTTACTAATGATAGCTTCACCTTCGAGGGGTCATTGTTAACGACTCCGATTGGTTTTCAATCATCGCTCGTAACTTGACAATACTGTCCACGATGGCAAAGGTTTTGTCGACAGATTCCACTAAACAAAAACAAAAATGGGCTTATTTATAACACTGACCTCTACGTGAGCTTTAGAAGAACTTGAACGGTGCCATCACTTACCGCTTTTCATAGTTTTCCGTTAAAGAGAACTATATTATAGAGATGGCTATCTTGTCTGTCCGTCCGCACTTTTTTTTCTGTCCGCCCTCATATCTTTAAAACTACTGAGGCTAGAGGGATGCAAATTGGTACGTTGATCATCGGCCGTCCAATCATCAAACATACCAAATTGCAACCATCTAGCCTCCTCGGTAGCTTTTATTTCATTGAAGGGTAAAATTAGCCATACTCGTGCACCTGGCAGCGCCACAGCACGGACCTGGTGGCCGGCTGAGAGTATCAATACTACTTGCAGTGGAAATATAGCCACTGAAACATTTCTGTAGTCTTGAGAACTAATTTACAGTAAAGTATTGATCATGTCTTACAAATTAAAATACCCATAACGTCACAAGGACTTAGTATTCATACACACTGATTTTCTTCCCAGTTACAAGAGCAATATGACTACTGTCACTGCAGAAGTACTACAAGTAATAATAATAAGACCATCGTTACTAGGACGGTGAAAAATTACCGTTGGCACTCCATCTAGATAATGACCCACATATCACACATATAAAATACTGCAAACTGGAGTCAGTGACACGGCGGCAACTTGCGTCGTGTTTTTCGGGATCAATAGCACCCCCCCCCCCCCCCCCCCCGCCCCTTCCCTTATACCTACTAATATTTCAGCTATGCTTTTAGTCCCCTCTTTTTCCTGCCCTTTAACCCACTACTTTAATCCCTTATACGGCTCTCCCCCTCTATCCCCCCTTCCCACTCAACATCCACTATCCCCACACATTCCCCTCACAACCATTCAACTGTAATGTTGTGATATATATATATATATATATATATCTATATATATATATATATATATATATATATATATATATATATATATACTAACCATTAGTTTCTCTAGTATTTATCATATTATTGATGTTTCGCTTCGAGCCTGGAACATCTTTGGATGAAAAAAGATATGATAAATTTTAAACATTCTCCACTTGTTCTGATGATGAAAATTTAATATGAAAAAATATATAATGAAAAGTGCAAAAATTCTCCACTTGTTCTGATGATAAAAATTTAATGAAAATATGAAACAAAAAAAATTAATATAATCAAAAAGATTTTAAAACATTCTCTGCTTGTTCTGATGATGAAAATTTAATAATATGAAAAAATATATCATAAAAAGTGCAAAAATTCTCCACTTGTTCTGATGATGAAAATTTAATAAAAATATGAAAAATTAATATAATCAAAAGATTTTAAACATTCTCTATTTGTTCTGATGATAAAAATTTGATAAAAATATGAAAAAGTATATGATAAATTTTAAACATTCTCTGCTTGTTTTGATGGTAAAAAAATATATGAAATATATATATATATTATATATATATATATATATATATATATATATATATATATATGATAAATTTTAAACAATCTCAATTTGTTCTGATGATAAAAATTTCATAAAAATAGGAAATAAATGATAAAAAATGTAAACACTCTCAACTTGTTCTGATGATAAAAATTTCATAAAAATATGAAAGATTATATGATAACAAAATTTAAACATTCTCCACTTGTTCTGATGATAAAAATTTCATAAAAATATGAAAGATTAATATGATAAAATTTAAACATCCTCCACTTGTTCTGATGATAAAAATTTAATAAAATTATAAAAAATTTATATAATAAAAAATTTTAAAATTCTTCACTTGTTCTGATAAAAATTTAATCAAAACTCTAGCTATGAAAGTCACGTATAAACTGCACACACGAACGAACTCGATACATTTAACTGTAAACTTTGACTTATTGCGCATAAATTTCTTGATAAATTTGTGATAGACAAAAAAAATTGACATTTCAAAAATATTCCCTAGGTTCCATTCTCCAAGTTTATTGGGAAGTAATTACACCTGTCTTGTCCATTATTCTCTCAGTTGAAAGGTACACTCAAGGAAAAAATAAAGCAAAAAATAAAGAAAAAGATAGCAAAAGCATATGTTATCAGTTAAACTTTCGCTGTGGGGTTAAATATTATAGTCATCATGGTGCCTTTGGATTCTAATCCGTTTGTTCTTTATCTTTTATTTCTGCATTCGCATGTTATTCGTCTCTACCAATAAAATGAAAATATCAAGTCTCGTTCGTCGCCTTGAATTAGTATAAAGCTTTTTGAAAATTGAAGATCAGAGGTCATCATTTTGACCAATTAAACGAAACTTATGCTGAATCTTATAAGACACGACTTTACTTGCAGCAACTTTCGAATTGAAGACTCAGTGTAACTAATGCCTTCTTAATTTGTAATACTTATTTAAAATAATGTTTTCTTTTTATTTTTACCATTCGGATAAAAACGTCTAATCTTTCAAATTGAAGATCCTGGGTAAATTACTCCTTGAATTGTATAAATTAGTCGAAAATCATCAGGTCAGTATAATTATTCTCTTCTCGATATCCAAACGTGAATTCCACGAATATATATTATATATATATATATATATATATATATATATATATATATATATATGTATATATATATATATATATATATATATATATGTATATATATATATATATATATATATATATATGTATATATATATATATGTATATATATTATATATATATATATATATAATATATATATATATATATATATATATATATAATATATATACACACACACACACACACACACACACACACACACACACACACACACACATATATATATATATATATATATATATATATATATATATATATACTCACAAATGCTGTTGAAAAATTTAGTTAAAATCATTAGAATTCCACTAGAAAAAATATCATAATTGCTACTGTATAATTTAGCTAAAATCACTGCAATAATTTTATTGCCGGTATCCAAACGTGAATTCCACGTACAAATTCATAATTGCTTTTGTAATTACTCTTCAACCGCCTAATATAACCTTCAAGTTCCTGCTTGCATGCGGCTCATACTTGAACTCTTCTTTTTTTTTTTCCTTCAAGGTCATCTGTAGCAACTGTAAGTCTCAATGTGGCCCAGTTGCAGCTACAAAAAGTGCGCAAAATTAATGGGTCAATCGATGAATGAGTAGTTGCTGCAATGGGGAGGGGTATGGGTATAGTTGTAGGGGTAGTGGGGTATTGTAGAGGATGAGGAGGAAGAGGGGGGAGAAAGGGGACCCCAAAGGGGAAAGTGTGAGAAGAGAATCGAAGGAGAGAATAAAAATGAACAGAATGAAAGAGTGACCAACAGTGGGATATGGTGAGACGATGAAGATAATTATTAACAATAAAAAAGGATGAATAACATAATCATAAAATACATATCAATATAAAAATGGCTCGCTAAAAAGATGGGTAATTGCTGGGGAAATAAGATGGGATAATTAACAAGAAAAAAAGGATAAAAACATAATAATAAAATATGTTAATAACCAAAATGGCTAGCTAAAAAAAACGGTAGGGATAGAGAACTGCTGGGTTAAATAAGATGCGATACGGGGAGACGATGAAGATAATAATTAGCAATAAAATATCACAAAAAACATTATAAAATATATCAATAACAAAAATGGCTAGCTAAAAAAAAAGGTAGGGATAGATAATTGCTGGGTTAGATAAGATGGGATACGGGGAGACGATGAAGATAATAATTAACAATAAAATATCATAAAAAACATTATAAAATATATTAATAACAAAAATGGGTAGCTAAAAAAAAAGCATGGATGGATAACTGTTGGGTAAATAATGCCACAGAGAGAGAGAGAGAGAGAGAGAGAGAGAGAGAGAGAGAGAGAGAGAGAGAGAGAGAGAGAGAGAGAGAAAGTAAATCTACGGACAAAAAGGAAAATATTATTATTATAAGTCCCGAACATCAGTCGACCCTCTCTCTCTCCTTTAACACCAGACTCGTGCTGATGCATTTATGAATGTTGAACATATTCATAAACTTAGGACGGACACCTTGGGGCCATTTGCATAATACACCTGTTAAAAGGGGCTGCCAGGTTTGTATAAACCGTCCACGAATTAAAAAAAAAAAAATGTCAGGGGAGAACAGTGTGAGAATCTTGTGGTCTCCTGAATAAAGAAAAAATCCATCGGTTATTTTATCAATCCATTATGCCTTGATTGACGAGGTAAACACGTTGGCACTAATTTTGCCAATTCAAAAAGGGACGGGAATTTCCCAGAGTTGGGGACCTTCGCGTTAAAATTAAATAAAAACGACTCCGGTAAACATCTATTACCTGCCGCGAAAGCGCACAAAAAATACCTGCACTACACAGGAAAGCAATAATTCGTGTCTGCTTTACTCACAGTAAGTGTGAAATCGTAAAGAATTTCTTTTTCGTCTGTCTGGTAACTATGTAGAAATGAAGTGTTTGCTTGTAAACAGGTATATACATCTGACACCTTTAGGTGTATATATACGCACCCCTCAGGACATGACCTTAATAACCGTGAAACTAGTATATCAACGCACGAAAGGTATATTTCATCCATACAAGAACTACAGCGACGTTAACAGAGAACAGCGCCTGCGCTTTCCCCCCTCCCGAAAAAACAGAATATATGATACAAAGTGGCTGTCATGAACGCACCCAGAACTAATGACATACTCCGATACAGAACGCGCCCAGCAAAATAATGACACACTCTGGCGGTAAAATATTGAACTAAGTCATGCCATCGGCCGGCCACGGCCAGCCAGACTAGAGACCTCGCTAAGACGAACCACCTTCATATTCTTTGACGGCGCCTCGCTTTGCCTGATCGCGATCGAATAGTGTCAGTGCCAAGGCTGGGTACAGTGACACGGCTGGGTAGGAGGGGTGGGGGGGAAGGGGGAAAAATGAGAATATTGACTGCGGGGAAAACGGATTATTATAGCAGGCAGACCCCACTTAGTATACATGGAGAAGAAGAAGAAGAAGAACATAAAATTCAGGTCAAAAGCCAAGCGATATGACCTGACGAGGTCATTCAGCGTTGAAACGGTAATTGGCAGTATACAAAAAAAAAAAAAAAAAAAAAAAAAAAAAAACAGTTTGAAAGGTGTATCAGGAGGAAAACCTTGCAAGCAATTGCACTGTGAATTGTTAGCAGACCCCACTTAGTATTTACGGAGAAGAAGAGCATAGAATTCAGGTCAAAAGCCAAGCGATATGACCTGACGAGGTCATTCAGCGTTGAAACGGAAATTGGCAGTTAAAAAAAAAAAAAAGTCTGAAAGGCGTAACAGGAGGAAAACCTCGGAAGCAGTTGCACTGTGAATCAATAATTGATAGCAGCAGGTTGAGGAAAGGCAGGTTGGAAGAGAGAAGACTATGAATGGAGGTACAGTAAAAAGGAATTAATTGGGTCGCAGCTAGGGGCCCTGGGTACTACCCCGTCCTAAACACTTGCTGTAATACGTAAACACCGACGGTCTTCGCTCAAGAAACCGCCTCGGAAAGAAGGAAATAAGAAAGGAACATCAGAACATCAGAAAATCAATCAAAAGAGGGTCAGACCCATTTGTCATGACGTGACCGCGACTTGTGTCGTTCTTGTTTTCAAGCTGAAACGAGTTGACGCGAAGACATGACGGAGAGACCGTGAGAGGAAAGAGAAGAATTTATGGTTGAAGAAAGACTTTGCTGACGAGGTTCGTTGCGGTAATTGTTATTAAGTATAGCCGTTCGAGGTGTACTTTCAGGTGTACTGCCTACACTAACGGCCACGGAGTGTTACGGTGTTGGGTTATAATGAGATTGCAGAAGGGGAGAAGCGTGTACTTGACGAATATTATTTTAATTGATAAAAAAAGATTTGACTAAGATCTTATATAAGTCACATCACACTCTACCTTAATTATAATATTATATATATATATATATATATATATATATATATATAATATATATATATTCTACACATACAACATAACACAATTATACCGCATTAAGTACTAGACTATGTAAGTATCCAAAGTTACTATAAGGTAGATTTTAAGTTCACTGTACCCATAACAGTTCAATGAATTAGTGATATATATATATATATATATATATATAATATATATATATTTTATATATATAATATTATATATATTATATATATATATATATGTATATAAAGAGCAATCAATCAAAGGTCCACAAATTGAAATAAGAAAATAATAAAAAAATAGCGTTGAAGCTTATTGCCAAAATTACGGGAGAAATACCTTAAGAACTATTCACCTACTATGCAGCAAAACGCCTTAAATAAAGATGACCACTTTCCCTAGAAAAAAAAAGGGGGAAACCGTCCTATATTTTTCCCCTCTACTCATAATCTGACACAAGTTCCCCTTCCTCCCCACCCCACCCCCACCCCCGCATCATAATTCCCAAAGCCTAAAACCTCAACCTTCACCCCCCCCCCCCTCCCACAACCCCAGTCCCCAAAACCCCTATATAGTATCCAACAACCCTAGGAATGCCTACAACCTAGAGTATCATCACGGAAGAAAAACATCCTTTTCTGCGGAGTCCTTTGGGGAATTCTACCGGATACTCAAACCTCCCCTTCTCTCTCTCTCTCTCTCTCTCTCTCTTCTTCTTCTTCTACTATCTCTCTCCCCTTCTTCTGCTACCCTCTCTCTCTTTCAAATTCTTCTTCATCTTCTTCTAGTATCTCTCTCCCTCTCTCTTTTCTACAACTACTTCTTCTACTCTCTCTTTTCATCTTCTCTCTCTCTCTTTTTCTCTCTCTCTCTCTCTTCGTCTTCTTCTTCTCCTCCCTCCCTCCCTCCTTCTCCTACCCTTTTTTTCAGGAGCGATTTACTCCCAGCCTCACCCTTTTTGGCGGATTTCCTTCCTCCACTGGAAGTTGAAAGTGACAGTTCGTTTGGACTCGCGCCGCCCCCCCCCCCCCCCCCCCTTTTTTTTTTTTTTTTTTTTTTTTTTGTTTTGCCTTCTCCCTGCGTTCGCCTTTGCTCTCATATATCCGTATTTTCTTTTCTTTTCGTAGTTTTTAAACGAGCGGATAATCTTACCAAGTTCGACAACGGATCAAAACGGCGTTCGCACCCCCCCCCCCCCCCCCCCAGATCTGTTTAATGGGGTTTCCAACTAACAATGTTGAGACGTCGCTTTTCAAAATGGAATAAGAGATATCTGTTTATACCCTAAACAGCAACGTATTTCCTCCATCTACACTTTCCCATAAACGCAGCTTGATACATCTACATCTAAAACACATCTGAAATACAATATCTAAATGGTAAGGCTTATAATATGATACTACATCCGCTTTCTACATGATAAAAAGATGACGTCTGACATGAAGTGCCCAACTCTTGGGGGATTATTCAGTGTCAATATTCTATTTCGCATTTCCCAGAAGGATAAAATAAATAGCGGGGCAGATAGATATGTTTACGCTGCTTCAGTCGGAAGCGTTCGTTGCCATTTAAACTTAATCCAGAGTAACGAAAATATCAAGTCTCACTTCATCGAAAAAAAAAGTAAAAAATAGCAAAAGATAAAATACTCAAATAACCAACATTTTCAAAACGACGGACGAGTGTAACTGTGACATGAAAAAAAGAAGGAAATATTATAAGTCAAGCAAAAGAATGAGGAAAATTAACATAGTAGACTCGTTGCAGTGAAGTAATGGTGATTTGCACATATACAAAAACGCACACAAACACGTGCCCTATCATACTGACAGATACACGTTTAAAATGTGTCTGCATGTTTACAATAAATCAATTAAAATGTGTCTGCATGTTTACAATAAATCAAACGTATTGAATTCATCATTAATAAACATCTAATATGGGTTTTCTTTGTGTTTTGATAGCAATTTTACTTGAACTTTTATATATATATATATATATATATCTATATATATATATATATATATATATATATATATATAGATAATATATATAGATATATCTATATATATCTATATATATATATATATATTATATATATATATATATATATATAATTATCTGATCAAGCCTTGACGTAAATATCCATTGTGGATTCTGAGACCGAATTTTCTGGCACCAAGTTGTAAGAGACCGAGTTCTCTGTGACCGAATTTTCCGAGACCGTGTTTTCCGAGACCAAAAATATTCCTAGCACCGTACCGACCATACGAAGATTTATAATAAATACGGACGTAGAGCACATCAATACATCACAACTGACGTGCGCAATTGTCGAATGAATACTAAATTCAATAAGTAACGCGCAGAACTACGTTATATTTAATGACAGATACTTAATAAGACACAGAAAACGCGGGGCAATTTAGACGATACCAGATAGTAAGAGTAAGGGTGTGAGTCGACGTGAGTGATGAACTGCTGAGTAATGAATAAACTTCCGAACTGAGAGACAGAAAGAAAAAGAATGAATAATGAAAGACGGGGATACGAATGAATAAATAATAATAATGAATAAACTTCCGAACAGAAAGACAGAAAAGAAATGAATGAATAATGAAAAACGGGGACACGAATAGATATAAACACCATATTCTTGAGCATCCAGTTCATTCAATGAATCATGGAAGTGAATTAGGAAGAAGAAATGTTCTCAAAGTTCAGACAGTGACGAAAACAATGACTGACTTAGAAATGCAATATAGAATTCTGACCAAAGGCCAAGCGCTGGGACCTACTATATGAGGTCATTCAGCGCTGAGAGGGGAATCGAGGAGGAAAACCTCAAAAGCAAGTCTTAGGAGAGAGGGTGGACAGCAAGATGGAAGAGAGAGAGAGAGAGAGAGAGAGAGAGAGAGAGAGAGAGAGAGAGAGAGAGAGAGAGACCATGAATGGAGGTACGGTAAAAGAAAAGCAACGGCTAAAAACGGACACACAATCTTTTAAATCTTAATAACCTAACTTCTTCACACGGCACGAGCGTGCGCACGTCCTTGGAGGGCGTTTGTTCGGGCGCGCGCCCGTGGGCGTGTGGAAATACCACTGCTGATCCCACTTCCCTTTCACCTGCCTCCAAGTCGTCACCAGATTCCGACAAAAACAGCTCCTACCTCCGGCGGAAGGAAGGATGGAAGGACCCTTCTGGGGTGTCATCTATCTCTCCGTGAGAGACAGCTGGCTATTCTTAACCTCTCTCTCTCTTTCTCTAGGCTCTAGGAGTTCACCTTTCTCTCTCTTTCTAGGATTTACCCCTTACCTCTCTCTCTCTCTCTCTATAGGACTTGGCCATTCTCACTCTCTAAGATTTACCCTTTTATCTCTCTCTTTCTCTAGGACTTTACATTTCTCTCTCTCTCTCTCTCTCTCTTTCTCTAGGACTTGACATTTCTCTCTCTCTCTCTTTCTCTAGGACTTGACATTTATCTCTCTCTCTTTCTAGGACTTAACCCTTTCTCTCTCTCTCTCTCTAGGACTTAACCTTTCTCTCTATCTTTCGGACTTAACCCTTTTTTCTCTATCTCTTTCTAGGACTTGCCCTACCTCTCTCTCTTTTTCTAGGACTTAATCCTTTTCTCTCTCTCTCCTCCTGGGACTTAACCTTTCTCTCTCTCTCTCTCGGACTTCACCCTTTCTCTCTCTCTCTCTTCCTGGGACTTAACCTTTCTCTTTCTCTCTCTCTAGGACTTAAACCTTCTCTCTCTCTCTCTCTCTCGAAATTCAAGCTTCCAAAAAATGATGGTGTCACTAAAACGAAGTAATAGAAGGTAATAAGAAATACAGAAAGACATCAGTTACTAGAAAAAGATAAAAAAAATAATTTAAGAAATCAATACAGATAAAAACGTCAGCAAAATACAAGATCTTGACCTTCTGAGGTTTAAATTCCACTACATGGGATGGTTCCTATGGGAATTTCAATTCCAACACATAGATTGGTTCCTGTGGGAATCAGGAAACGTTGGAAAGTCTCCCAGACCTACTTCAATGGGAACTACGAGAGAGAGAGCAGGCCTTGTAGAGCTGGAGTGGAGATTTACTAAATATAAAACTCAGGAGAGAAATGGCTGCTACCGAAAAATCAGTTAGACGAAGAAAAATACGATTATCAATTTACTTTAAGCTATACGTACTTCTTCTTCTGAGAGAGAGAGAGAGAGAGAGAGAGAGAGAGAGAGAGAGAGAGAGAGAGAGAGAGCGCTACCTAGATGTCTGCCACAGGTGGGGAACTGTCATAAAAAAAACTGCCATGCGTAATGATGAAATTAGTGCAAATATATATATAAATATATATATATAATTAGATATATATATATATATATATATATATATATATATATATATATATATATATATATATATTTCTTTTTAAATCGCGTCCTCGTGTGACTCGCTACTTTCAGGCCAAAATGTGGCTCGTCTAAGCAAGTTGTTTAGAAATATTATACCATCATCACCACCGCAAAAATGAGCCTTAAAAGGAGGAAACTCTGTAGCCGTAGTAGCAGTAGCGGTAGAGAGAAGGGTGCATCATGGTTCGCTAGTCACAGTAACGGTGGGAAGATATTTGAATTGCAGGTGCTTCCACTATTCTGCCAATCCGCGCGCTATTCGGTGAGCCCGCGCATGCGTGGTTCAACCCCTCCCTCCTTTCCTCTCTCACTCTCTCTCTCTCACACACACACGTATTGTAAGGAGAATCACATACGGCTCACACAAGGTTCTCATTAGTAAAAAAAAAAATCGAAAAATGGTAGGTTAGAGACAAGTTATTATGTGTTCTTCGCGTGCGGGCGTTCTATTTTACATAAAATTTGGCGAATGTGTCTATGGACCGAAACGTAGGAGGATAAGAAGGGGTTTGGCGTGTCTATTCTCTTTTGTTAATGTGATTTGTGGGTTCTGAATTATATAAAGTACACACACACACGAATTATATGCACACACACACACACACACACATATATATAATCATATCTATATATATATATATATCTATATATATATATATATATATATATATTAAAAAATGATAGTAGTGTATGATGTATGTACGTATGTATGTATGTATGTGTATGTATGTATATGTATGTATGTGTATATATATATATATATATATATATATATATATATATATATATATATATATATATATATATAAAGGTATAAGCCATGAAGGAAAGATATATAAACAACGGAGTTTCTGCAAGATCTAAGACTCAACGTCCTTTACTTAGCAGACAAACTGACATACATGAGAAAACTGAGTACAAGGAAGGGTCGTATAAGTTGACAGGGGGATTATAAGGAGATTAGTACCTAGAATCCAACACACCTGGAGAATGAGTAACCTTTCAAACAAGCATAAACAATGGGTACAATTTAAGAACAAAAAGATTAAGTCCAACTGCTCAGACACAGGGACAAGACAATTAAAAGGATTATACAGGGCGACAGCTGACCACATTCAGATCTTTGGTAACCAAAAATTTATTCACAAAACCATATTAAAACATACATAAACAAAGAAAATATCTATAAGGCAACTTATTTATATTTAAGTCTGTGATTATATCTTTGAGATCATCCTTAAACATGTTACAAATAAAAAAAAGGGTCTAAATGAAATAGGCCACGACTATATTTAGACCCTTGTATTTGTAACATGTTTAAGATGATCTCAAAGATATAATCACAGACTTAAATATAAATTAGTTGCCTTATAGATATTTTCTTTGTATATGTATGTTTTAATATGTTTTGTGAATAAGATTTTGTTTACCAAAGATCTGAATGTGGTCAGCTGCTGACCTGTATAATCCTTAATTGTCTTGTCCTTGTGTTTGAGCAGTAAAGGAGTAGAGTCGAAAGATCTCGCAGAAACCTCGTTGTATATCTTTCCTTCGTGGCTTATACCTTTATTTATGCATTTATCACATTCCAAACTTTCGTGATTCAGTTATATATTATATATATAATATATATATATTATATATATATATATATATATATATATATATATATATATATATATAAACATAGCTTCGTGATTTAAAATCACACACAACACACACTATTATATATATATATAATATATATATAGATATATATATATAATATATATATGGATAATATATATATATATATATATAGATATATATATAGACATATGCATACTTATTTCTATATACATATGTAAGCCACCAATATTACAAAAAAAAATCACAATGTACCATAGGAATAACTTAAAATAAGGGGGAATTATCATTCACATAAGTCCACCTGCCCCAGCCAGGATTCGAACCTGGGACTTTATTTTAGATGATACTGATAGTAGACAAGTCTACTTGACTATTCAGCTGTTCAAAAGAATATATATATATATATTATAATATTATATAACAAATTGTAACCATTACAATAATCAAGAAATTATATATATATATATATATATATATACATATATATATATGTGTATATATACATATATAATATATATATATATATATATACATATATATATATATATATATATATATATATATATATATATATATATATATATACGTACATCCTTCAATGCCGTATCAATAGTTCAAGTATTTTCATAGTACGTTCTTATAGGAACTGAATAATGAATAACAAACTGCAAAAATTAAATTTCGCAGCCCGCACGAGACGCCCACATCAATCGATGCCTACTTTGTGATTAAAACGCCCACTTTTCAAATTGGGTCGCACGTGAACTCAACAACCCCATCTACCCCCCCACACCCCCAACAAAAAAAATCCAGACTCAGAACATTCGCACGCATTTTAATGTGCTGTCCAAGTGCCAAAACTTTCTAATGAGAGGAGCACTTCATTTGGGTTTTCTTGCCATGTACGACTTTTTTTTTTTTTTTTCAGCTGGGCAAAGGTTCCATGAAGATTATTATCCTTTTTTTAATCCCGTTATCTACTACAGCAGATTCACATCAACCGTGCATTCGATGTCTAGGCCAGTTCCTTACGACACTTCTGATTGGCTGTTGATAAGCCCAATCACAGGGCTGGAAACCCACAAAACTCTCAGTCTCTCTCGAGAGTTCACATATACAGGATGTATGTGTCCACCTCTCCTGAGGGATATATACGTCTTTCAAAAGAGGTGGAACATACATCCTGCCTATATGAACTCTCGAGAGAGACCGAGGAGTTTTCCAGCCCTGTGATTGGCTTATCAACAGCCAATCAGGAGCGTCGTAAGGGAAGGGCCTAGACATCGCATCATGCACGGTTGATGTGAATCTACTATAGCGCAGTTTGACACGAACGGCGTCGTAGAATACAACACGAACATAAAGGGAATGATATTTAGCATTTTCAAACTCGTATTAAAAATGTGAAAAAAAACTATAATTATGCGATTTTGTATTCACATTAAAATTCGTATCAAAACATATAATCGCAAAATACATATATCTGTATAAAATTGCAAAGCTGTAGCTTTCTGTAGTTATGCAAATTATTATATTTCGTAACTATTGTTTTATACGAATGCTTTAAAGCGAATATAAATGTAGAAAAGTGTAGATTTTTGTAATTACACAAATTACAAAAAGCTACACTTTTGCATTTTTTTATTCGTATTAAAAACGTCTCAATAAAACATTATAAATAAATACAAATATTTGTACCATTACAAAAAAGCTACACTTTTACATTTCTGTATTCGCATTAAAACAAATAAACATACTTACGAAATAAAAAAGAGTTTGTATAACCATAAACAGCTAGAATTTTGCAATTTTTTACACCCCGGCATTAAGACGCTTATGTACATCAAACATACAAAAAATATATTTGGCTGTCATTACGTTTCCGTAATTTCCATTACTAACGAGACGATCTCCAGATCACGAAAAATTACGAATAATTACATATACACATCTAATAATTAACTGCTTGACGGTGGAAAGCCAAATTGGTATTTACTAGGCGTCGTCTCCTTTCGACGTAATCAGTTAATTGGAGGATAAAAGTTTTAATTAACTATAAAGCTAACACTAATGGTTTTCGAGGTCTCATTATTATTTTTTGTCGCTGGAATTTATTTAAATAATAATATACCGCTTGATTAAGTCATTCTGTATATCTCTTCATGAGCGTAATAAACAAAATATACTTTACTATCAGTAGATGTTTGTTTGCTTGTATGGTGTTTTTACGTTGCATGGAACCAGTGGTTATTCAGCAACAGGACCAACGGCTTGACGTGACTTCCGAATCACGTCGAGAGTGAACTTCTATCACCAGAAATACACAACTTCTCTAAAGGTGGCCTCACACTAGGCCTTTTTTTCTCCAGCAGGGAGCCGTTGCTGGCGAAACTGGAAAACCGGGAGCTTTTAGCTCGAGATTTTGGCTTTCCGTCTGGACGGGAAGCTCCGAGCACGAACCGCGAGCGACCGCATAGTGTAAACAAAACAAGATGGCTCCTGCAGATAGGACGTACTCTCAGACCTTTGGCTTCTCTTCTCCTGAGCCACTCTCGAACCCACAAACGCTTTTCGTTACTCTTGCAATCACGTAAGATTCCGAGAAAACACATCACTGCAGCACATCTTGCAAGAGTCCGACAATTTCTGGGCGCCATGATGATATCAGCTGATCAGTTTTGTTTACTTTTTCCTACAACTCCTCGAAACCACGAGGTCCTAGTGTGACGATACAACACTTTTGCTCGTGAGCATCGGCTGGATGCTGGCCAAAAACCACCAGCCACTAGTGTGATACCAGATTAACACCTCAATGGAATGCCCGAGGATCGAACTCGCTGATCTCAGGGTGGAGGGAACATATTCCTGTGAAGTTGTTCATCTCTTCTTTTACAAGATATTATATATAATATATATATATATATATATATATACATATATATATATATTCACATGTTACCTCAGGGTGAAACTGTCCTGATTAATACAGCCTTTGGTCAAGGAGCAACAAGCTCGGCTGACCCAAACAACAACAAGAACAATAACAACAGTTAGTCACTGATACACAATGAGACGTAATCAAGAGGGGGGGGTGGGGGGGGGGGGGAAGTTTTCTTTGTATCTAATGCGTACGTGAGCGCAATGGCTAATGGTAATGGAAGCATTCCATTATATAATGGCAGTAGTCTCTCTCTCTCTCTCTCTCTAAGGAACTAGAGAGAGAAAGACAGTCATTCGTTACCTCCGCCCCACCTTTCGATGGGTTTTAGCCAGCCAGCCGTGGTGGTCTGATTAATTCTCCTCCTCGGAATCGTAATCAGATGAAAAGGCCATTCTATTTGTTGCTGACGAACGTACTTCACTTCCCCCTCCTCCTATCCCCCTTCCCCACCCGCTCACTCTACCTTCTCCCACTGTTCCTTCCTTCCTATCCTCAATCATCACTGGGCCCTACGACTGTCCACTTTCTGGCCAGGAGAGGCAGCCAGGCGACAGATGAGAAGTTCCCTCCTTTTTATCTCTCACGTTACTCTGGATATGTCTGGGACATTCCTTTATTGCTCTGTTACTTGTCTATATCTATGTCCTTTTTTATATAAGTTTATATTTCTTTAAATGAATATAGAATATAGACCATAGGCCTAGCACTGGGACGTATGAGGTCATACAGCGCTGCAACAGAAACTGACAGCAGAAAAAGGTTTGAAAGGTGTAACAGCGGGGAATTATATCTCATTTTAGTCTGGATATGTCCGGAACATTCCTTTATTGTTCTATTACGTGTCTATATCTATGTCCTTTTTTATATGTTATATTTTTTTTTAACTGAATACAGAATTTATGCCATAGGCCTAGCACTGGGTGGGACCTATGAGGTCCATCCAGCGCTGCAACGGAAACTGACAGTAATAAAGTTTGCAAGGTTGTAACAGGAGGAAAACCTCAAAGCAGTTGCACTATGTATGCAACAAGTTGCCAAAGTGTTTGAGGCATGTTTTTGCTGTAATGTGGACCAACCATTATGCTCCTTGTGAACAAACTTTAAAGAAACCGCAAACATTGTGGATGCGCTCCACTAATATTGTTCGAGACGTGTTGTTCTGCTTTTGAAATTGCTTGCGGGGATCTTTTATATTTATAACAATAAGATTCGTTAGCAGTGCAACGCTTGGATATATACGTACCACCCGCACGAGCTGGTAAGCACACGGAAACCACGTACCTGAACTTGAAATGTGGTCAAAACTCATGTTCTGTAAGGACAGTGACCGTGTTCTAAGCAAATACGACGAGATACAATACTGGGAGTCACGTGCTGTGTAGGCTAAGCCGTGGCGTTAATCACTATACAGACATTAATACCATCTGCCAGGGGTGATCCTGTCAGCGCATCTCACGCGGTGCACTGTAGGCATAACTAGAGGTTGTCTGTAGTAACCTTAAATTCTACTACCAATCTCAGTTCAGTAGTTTGTAAGTAAACTTATCTCAAGTTTTATAAAGCTCCTAGAATATAAAAAAGTCAATATTCTCTTCTACCTTACCGAATAAACACATTCAAAAGGGAAACAAGCGCGTATATAAGAAGACGCGAAAAAAAAGCGGCTACAAAATGAATGAAAGGTATGAAAGGTGAGTCATCACCGCCCCTCACCCAGGATATCCTGCAGCTGCCTGCTACCCGCACCCGCACGCCCTCATCAACACCTGGGTGAAACAGGTGAAGGAAACGAAGATCACACCCCACCTGTGAAGGAGGAGCCGTACCCCTGGGGCTGGAGAGGAAGGCGGCCTTTGGCAGTGATTGGGACACCTTGTAGTCCCCAGGCGATTTCGCAAGATGCAGGTGCAGCGATATTATAGGGTTGTTAAGTAGATTTATAGTACTAGAACAACAGCCTAACTACCGCGTAGAATACGCTGCAAAGAACAACCTTAACTAATACAAACGACAATAACAAACGGAAGGCAGTTATACATGGAATTACCATAAATATAACAAAAGAGTTGTTCCTCTATACAAGGAATCAGTAATTGTTAAAGTAACTTTATAGTACTAGAACAACAGCCTTAACTACTGCGTAGAACACGCTGCAAAGAACAACCTTAACTAATAAAAATAACAATTAACAATACGCAACAACGAGAAAGCCGTCATCAGAAAGATAGAGAAGACTCTACAAGATTAATAGTGCTGAAGCAGCAGTCATTTTTAACAAAATAACAATAACATAACAAACGGAAGGCAGTTATACATTGAACTATTATAAATGTAACGTGAGTCGTTCCTCTATCCAAGGAATCAGCAATTCTTGCTCTCGACTTGGTCTAAGGATCTGAAGGTATTTTCGTTTACACCGAGGGTAAATAGGGCCCCGTGATATATAACACGTGTTTCCACGTACCGGAACTATACCTAGCGACAGATGTTTCATTCCTGTATCTACACTTGGATAAACAGGAAGTGTCCGCGAGTGTTCATACATGTACTATACGTTTGTACGAATCTGTATCTTAGCCTAATTGAATGCGGGTATGAAATATGTGTATTTTTATACGTATAGTAAAACATTCATAAGGTACGCATGAATTCGAAGCAAATGGATGTATATCCATACACATGGATACGCATACATTACACAGGTATACTTAATGTGTATACACAAAATGACTGGAAGCATAAAAAATTGCATAGATGGATACGAGGTGCATGAGTCTATCTGAGTAAGCTTTATTTTAAGATTTTCTATAATTTCTTCCCAGACTGGTTAATCACCAAGAAAACTTTCAATAACAAACATTTCAAGGTGGCCGCAGAAATAAAAAAAAATAATAAAAACAGCTAATTGAACCGACTAGATCTTCCATAAGGAAAATGAACGCTATTTGCCGACATTTTATTGAAATTGTCAAGATGCACTGCAAATATACATATTTGTAGGTCTATATACTCAATCAGAAATAAATGTACACTTTCTTTTAATTCCCGCAGGTAAAGTTAAGTTTTAAGGATACATATTAGGAAGCATGAAATGTCAGAAATAAAGGGATAGGATACGCATTTATTTTGCATGAAACGTCAGAAAAAAAGGATACGCATTTATTTTTTATTATAAGTAAAGGAAAGAAAATAATTAGAACGTATCAGAAACATGGAAATGTTTACATGTCCTATCGTTTTTTCTAAGTTCAAAAGGACGTCACCAAGAGTTACTCCTATAACAGGAGTAAATTCAAAACGCCAATCCGTCTAGGTATTCACTTACGTATATTTCAATAGGCCTAATGCTCTTTATAAAGTTTTTCCGATTTCCTACGGAAAATATATATTAAAAAATGGAAAAGGAGTCATCATAGGCGATAAATATATAGTGACGGATACTTTCAAAACAGAATGTACGTTTTATAGGCTAATGCAACAGAAAGTTAAAGCACATCATGAGCAATCAAATAGATTAGTCTACCTTAAAATATGAGCTTTTAAAGAAAACTCTTCATATTACTATAGAAAACTTTTGAGGTTTACATGGCACACGACTTTATATTGGCATACATGCCAAGCCCTTTGGTAACGTTCTGAAAGGAGTTGCAGATAGGGGCCGATAGGACGCGGCAAAGTAGGCCTACCTTCAGTAATGCCTACATTGCATTGTATGAGGTGCACTGACGGCACTACCCCCTACGGAAACACGAATTTATATCTTGTCCACGTATGGTGTCTAAATTCCACACAACAACAACAAAAATTGGTCCTTAATACTTTCTGAGGATGACTAGGGTAAAAAACCACGTGGTACAGGGGTGGACCATGTACGATCAATGTGTACAACCCAAAAAAAAGTACATTATAACGCGTCCTGACATCGGAGAGGGGCATCAGAGGCGACTTGTTGTTGGTGAGAAACGGAGCTAAAGACCTCTACTCCGGTGTCAGGACGCGTTATAATGTACTTTTCTTGGGGTTGTACACATTGATCGTACATGGTCCACCCCTGTACCATGCGGTTTTTTACCCTATTTTGTTAGAAAATAAGCTTTAAATAAATAGATAATCCTCCATTTAAAATCAATTTTTTAAAAAAATTAATGAAATTTGTGCCTGATAAAATACCCAACCCTCCTGATGCCCTTTTGGGATATGTATTGGTTATTACCATCTTCATGACTTAGAAAACTTGCCTTAGTTAAGAATAGTTACAATGTTAGCCTAGGAAATGCTACCTCTATGCTGCCCAGAAATCCTACCTAACTTTGGCTTGGCTTGGCTATGAAAATATACCCTAATTCACAATATTTATAGTATTTAAATGACACAGAATTTCAATGTATATACGTCCATCCATTAACTTAATTAATGAAGGATGAATCCCCGCAGGAAAACTTGCACATCAGCTAATTAATACACCTACACACACACACAGAACTCTGTAGTGTCTCAAGACATACTTACACTCCCTCACACAAATATCCTCTACTACCGCCTCCTTCCTACATAATAATGCCTTTCCAATCCATACACATGCCCCTTCACACAAGTATATTCTTTGATTGATCCTGCTATATATAAAGCACTTCCAAATTAATGTTTTGAATTCTATATTGTCAGTATTTTCTCAAGTCTCCCTTCATTCTCCTAGATTACAAAAATTATAGTACATATTGTCTTCAGCACATTTCCATTTTCACCACATCTTCTGGTTCTTTCAAAACTCCTTACTCCCACCTACACTGCACAAACACTACCTAAATCACTTTTTTTTATCCTTCATTCAATAAAGTTCAATATCAGCACTTCTATTCCACAATGACCAGGTCACTAGTGAAATAATGCTTTAGCTTTGTACAGTACTTACATCATGATTACCACATCTTATGTTGCTAGGTAAAATAACAAGGAATTACAGTATTTGTATTATCTAAGCATGGAATCATATTTATAGCAATAACCAGTTTTGTTTGATAAACATCACCAACAGAGAAATGAAGGAAATAAAAGTACCAGGACACACTGCATGATCCAAAGGCTTAGGCCTACAGCTATGTTTTTACCAATGTTGTTATTGTATTTACAGTGGCTTAAATGACATGATTTCAGTTGTTGAAACCATTTTCACTTACCAAAACATAAAGTACAGTATAAATTGGAGAACATAGCATTGCAGCTAGCATATGGGTAGTTATGTACCTAACTATTTCATATACTTTAGGCTACAATATAATTTAGGCTATGTCCTGAAAACTTAAATGATGTATTCACATCCTCCCTTCCAAGACTGTATTAAGGATGAGAATGTGTAACTGATAAAGTTATGGAATGATGTTAAAATAGCCTTTCTAGAATAGGTCACACTAGGGAAGTGTAAGTTAAAGTACAGTATACCTTTTTAAATTGGCCAGGTAGGCTACAGCTACCTATTTGGGTTAAGTTAGGGTAGGCTAGGCTAGGAAGCATCCCTGTAACACTGAAGATTATTCAGTGACCAACTTCTTAAGTTGTGATGTTTAAAAGCACAAATTTATAGTGGATTATGTTAAATTGATCTAACTTAGCCTGTGTTAAAGAACAGATTAATGAACTGACTTGTTTAATCTCATTACTAAAAATAGGAAAACAATGAGTATTAGGTCCACTGTAGGAAGTGAGGCTTAGCCATTAAAGGAAGTGGGGCTAGGATAATCTTGAACCTAGTATCTCTAGATACCATTATGTAAGCTAAAAAAAATTCCTTAAGAGCTAGAAAGACATAAGTAATAAGCTAAACAAGCTAAAAAAAAAATACCTAAGAACCAGAAAGACATCAGTAATATGCTAAAAATGTAAATAACTCACCTGGCTTTGATAAGGAACTTCTGCTACTCAATATGGCCAGGCTTTACCACTAAAAAGAAACCCAAGACGGATTTCATATGATCCACCCTTCTCTTAGATGGAAAACATCACCTCCAACATCCATGGGGGCAAGAATCTTCAAATTCAAACTGTCCATATGCCACTCCAAATCCCACAATGCTAAAAACAATGTCTTACAAACAGCTATCATCATCATCATCCCTTTCTGGATCTACACATTCAACTACTTTATTCATGGTCCCAACTCCAAGAGGATTCTTGTCTCCACTGACAACAAAACAATGAAAAGGAACCATCACCCTATCCAAGCCCAAAAACATCAAGTCCAGTCTCAACAAAAACTCGATCTGTAAAACAACGTACCTCATTATGATATAACTGTATTATAAATACTTTAAAGAATAGTTCAAACTATTAATGATAGTAAGGAAATGCAAGAACCATAACCTGATCTGGGAAAATACTTAGTTCCTGCATCTATAAATATAAAGGTGAAAATGGGGCTTACTTATTAAAGGTTTTAAGTTGAAAAAAAAAAAAAAAAACTGACTAGTTCTGAAAGGATCTGCTACTGGTGATTAGCTCCTGCATCTATAAATATGCAGGTAATAATGGGGCTTATTTATTATAGGTTTTAAATTGGAAAAAAAACCGGACTAGTTCTTAATGGATCTGCTACTAATGACTGATGAGGATAGGCCTAACTTGATCAATTCAATTGATTCTTTTTCCCTCTATCAGGCCTCATCAATAGGCCTCAACTACGAATACAACTGAATCATCAACACACGGAAAGTGTGCACCAACTAATAATAATAATAATAATAATAATAATAATAATAATAATAATAATAATAATAATAATAATAATAATAATAATAATAATAAAATAAAAGGCAAAATAGAACATCACCTGTGCCTATGTCGTTCTCCTGTGTAGGATGTCTCACTGGGGACAAGGTAATTCAAATATACTCAAGAGTATATGTAGAGGACATTGATTGGGAGGGTTCCATGGGGGTGGGGTAGGATGGTGGTGTGGTGGCAAGGCTACCTATAAACCACACTCATTTTCGTTACATGAAATAAGCACAATATGGCACTCATGTCAAATTAAAATAGGCATAAGAGAGAAAATTAAGGAGTTTTGAGAAACCACGTAGCAGCACGAAATAGATATGTAGAACTGTGGACTTATACATAATGATAATGAAGTTATAATGTAAAACAAAAAAAAATTTAAAAACTAAGAGCCCGGATCATCACTACAGCAATATTCGTCGGTGTAATACATAATTAGTTGAAGAAAAAAGGAAAAAAAAAAGGCCCGGGAAGAACAAGACAGTTATCTCGAGCAGGATGAGATCTACTACTTAACTCTCATATATACGAGTATTTATGAATAACGCTCAAATGGACAAAGATTCGCGTTAAGTAAAAGCAGGCAAGCTTATGCACTAAACCCCCGAGTCGTTTGTCCCACTGGTGACGCCAAATCAGAACCAAATACCCATAAATGAACGATTCCATACGCTGAACAGACATCGGAAAGTGGTCCAAGACGTCTACGCTTGGCTGTGCCAAAAATTCTATAATCTAATCTAATCTAATCCAAGATGTCTGCCATGGTAAGCATGAGAACATAAACCTTAAAACTTTAGAATTATTACTAACTTTTACCGGCAACCGCTTCCTCGTCGAAGGGACGATCGCTCACGCAATGTATGTTCTTAAAGTCACTGGCAAATTCACTGTAATTCGCAAGAACGCGGGGCAATTATCACAAATGAAAGTAACCCGGAGGACGGCGACGACTTGGTAAACTAAGTCGAGGGTTTATGGCACCACCAAAGGAGTTCGGAGGAGGAACATTCTCCTCACAGGGAGAGAAAGTGCATCTCTTTTGAAGTCTGGTATAGCTGCCAGTTACCGTACGATATTGTTTTAATATTGTTGATTTTTTCAACGTAAACTGAACTGTAATAACCCGAATTCATTATATGCGTTAGATAAGTAAGGGATCTCTCGCATGATTC
Organism: Macrobrachium nipponense; assembly: GCF_015104395.2. NCBI lineage: Eukaryota > Metazoa > Arthropoda > Malacostraca > Decapoda > Palaemonidae > Macrobrachium > Macrobrachium nipponense. The sequence continues at coordinate 14,839,375 of NC_061098.1, forward strand.
CGCCAAAAGCAACATGGCGCCGATAATATCGTAATTTGATAGAATGCTCATCATGTATGCGATTTATATGACCATAGATTATAAACTCGTTTACCAATGTAGAATTTTCATCATTGTTCGCTCGCAAAAGTTGATAACTGCACATTTTGTTCACATCAGATACCTCCACCTTATATAGGTCTCTTTGAGAGAGGCGTACCAGAGTACCTCAAATGGCGCGATCACGTACGCCCATCTATAGGGTGTGTTTGCAATCTCTTCAGCCCGCATATACACCCACTCTTCGACCTTAACACCCATCCCTGCTTCTTTTCCTCAATCATGCTGTCCAATGTGTCCAGAAGACCAGAACTATTACTTTTTAGCGCTTAACAGAAATTATAATACCAGATCGATCTCTCTATCGAATCATTAATTCTGAAAAATCGTCAATAGCACATACGGCGAATTTGAACGATAGTATACATCAAGTCGATGTCTAATGATGCCCATGGCATCAAATCAAGTTTTAAAATACCCTAATTTTTTCGTTATAGTTCTGGTTTATTCATCAGCATAAACAATATGTAGCTCGTAACGTGCAACATATATGCTGTCTCTTTTTCTCCAGTGTGGACATGGATTATAAAGTTTGGCCAAAGGCCTAGCAGTACTAGGACCTATGAGGTCATTCAACTATCAAAGGGAAATTGTTAGGAGAGGGTGGAAAGTTTAAGATGGAAGGAGGAGAATATGAACAAAGGTACGGTAAAAGGAAGTATAGAACCCAATACCCACAATTACTGTGCAATAGTCTACTCTTTCTAATGGTGTTTTACAGTCTTTAATGTATCGTTTGATAACGAGATTTACGCAAGCCATCTCCTGAAGACATTTACAATGTCAAATTTTGCCGCCAAAAATGCAGGCTGCTGCGGGAGGTAGCAGTGGTAAGGCAACGCTTACAAAATTTCCGTAATTATCGAGATCCACAACAGCCATGCATCCATCAATTGCTTTTATTCTCATCCAGCCTTATGATGACGTTACAGTCATGCTTGACTGTAACCATGAAGGGAAAATCTCCATTTCATTTGTTCCCCAACCTCTCCTCCAACATTTCTCCCTCACTCCGTCATACAGTTGAAAGCCACGATAGCCAAGGAACGATCAATTGCTTTAATTCTTTATACAGTATCATCATAAAGATACAGTAATGCCTGAGTGTAACCATGAAGGGAAAAATCTAAATTTCATTAGTCTCTTGTTCTCCAACCTTTACTCCAACAATTCTCCCTCACTTCGTCAAACAGTTGAAAGCCACGGTAGACAAGAAACAACCAATTCCTTTTATTCTTTTTTATAGTCTTACATCATAAAGATACAGTAATGTCTGGCTGTAACCATGAAGAAAAAATCTACATTTCATGTCCCCTTTTCCTCCCCCATTCTCCTCCCCCAAAAACAATTCCTCCTCACTTTGTCAAAACCTCGACTTCAACTTGTCACCTCTCCTCTCTCTTTCCGTCAAGACTCAACACTCAACAGTAATGGTTGTCATAAGTGGGAAAGAAGACGAGTGAATGTTTTGCTCTGCTGTCGTCGATTGATTCCGTCGATTTTGTAAATTTCTGTCATCGAATCATTCCGTAAGTAAATGATGAATGTCAGGTGATCTCGTTTTACAGTTTTCTTAAATGAAGGGACGAGTAAATTACGTTTTTTTAACCTATCGTAGTCATGAGGTAGCTATGGGAAACTAAACACTCGATCAACATGGAATGTTTTGCCTGATTTCTACATTTAATTCCCATTATCTTACTCTAAATTTGAAAAGCCTTTATCGAATGGGTTTATTAGACATTAAATCATTTAATTTCGATTTAAATTAAAGAAAGGTCAAGTACCCAGTAGCCTAATTTTGATAAGTTCTTTTAGGTTAGACCTACGCAATAGACAGTAGTGATTTATGTAGTAATCTTTATATGTTGAAGATTAATCTTTATAACATTCTGAATAAAGAATATGGTATGTTTTTCCCCGGGCATTAAATGCTTTATTATATTTTTAATTTTATTCAAACATAGCTGGGAAATTAAGTATTTGCTATAGGCTTTTAAATATTCATCCTAGGTAGGTTGAATTCAACCTACGTAACACATAATAGGCCCCTATATTATTATTATTATTATTATTATTATTATTATTATTATTATTATTAGTATTAATATAGCAACTGAATTGGTTAGGACACCTGCCATCAGCAAGGTCCATACTCATTCCTGTTCATCTGTAGACCTATTTGCTGTCAAAAAGGTTAGCTAGGTAGCAATGAAATTATAGATCACAATCTTTAAGAGTAGGTTAGGTTATGTGGGAAAAGGATGGAGGAACGTAGGTTGATGAAAGAAAAGGAATAATTTCGAAGTGTTTTGAAGGAAGGAGGTGCGGAACACCCAGGAAAAGAGCTGGATGGTGCAATGGGTTTGTAAGTTTTTACATAGTAATTGATCATAAGTCCTTCTGTGTGGTTGGGTATGGAGGGGCATATTTCGTATTACTTTGTATAAAAAAGGTTTTACCAAACTTGATCATGGCCCTTCTGTTGGTTGGGTATGGACGGGGCTTATTTCGTATTAGTTTGCTGTACGGACAATGCATGCACAATTCCATGTTTTACAAGATGATTATGGCAGTGGTAATTTTCTTGGGCTTGGGACACCCCCCCCCCCCCCCCCTCTGCCTCTTTTACTCATTATTTTTTACGGAAAACTGCAGATTTTTTCAAGATACATACCCAAATATACTGATTATTTGTGTGTGTGTGTGTGTGAGAGCGACTTCGTAGAGTTTGTGTATGGTTGCATATGTATATACTGATAATTTGTGTGTGTATGCGACTTCGTAGAGTTTGTGCATGTCTGGATATGTATACTTATGTATGCGCTTTTACGTCGCATGGTGTTCTATTGAAAGCTCTTTGAAATTTATTATTTTTGCTCTTTTTCAGTATGGAAAGCGTAGCCTAGACCTTTTTACCGTATTCCATAATTTTTTTATCCTGTGCTTCCATTGTCGTAGTGCAGAGATGCATTAGTATTATGTAAACCGATCATTATATTAGTAATCAAACAATAAAACGAGACGATTACAAAATCAAAACTGCTTGGATTGATTTATGAAAGATGGTTAGGAAGAAACTAAACCCTCCCCCCAACCCCCACACACACCGCCACCTAGTAGCAAGAAGTGAGGTGAACTTGTGTGCTGGTATATGGAACTTGGCTTCTTGCCAAGTAATGTAACCGTCCATGCGCTCATAAGATACTTACTTCAGTCTTTCACTGTGAAATTTCGGCTATATAAAAATATTCCTCGCTTGGTACTAACATGTATCCGATGATTGATAATTAACTTTATTGCTCTTATATTTGGTTCTGCAAGATCAACAGTTTTTTTGCCATACATAGAGATAACGCTTATGTCAAATGGTCAGTTAGATGTTGAACATTTTGCTAATGTTTACAAATTGTTGCCTTACATCACTGGATTTGTCAGTGTAGGAAACTATTAAGCTCAAGTAATGCTATTCCAAGCTCACGAAAGTCATGTTTGTTAATGATGTCAGTTGCTGACGTTGCAAGTTGAATAATAATATTTGGTGATGATAAAATCGTTGTATAGTGAGTGGCACACACGATCGTGATGTTTTGTGGTCCCGTGTCCATCACGTTGATTTCTTACGGAATGTACAGTGATGCTCAAATCTCATGCAACATGATTCCATAAGATTTCGTTCAAAATTCACTAACTGGCAACATAGCAAGCTCCATATTTATCTATTATTTCAATACGGAAACGCGATTATTGCATACAATATGGACATAATATGTTTCACAAGAGTGAAATCTGTCATATTTGTCAAAACTGTAAGAAAATGTCACGTGTAGCAAATTTCAGAAAAAAACTCTTCGAAACATTTTCAAAACTTTCGTTCACACACCGCTGAAGCATTTGACCAGAATGAAGTCCTCATCAAGCATCAGTTCAAATGTAAATAAAAAAAAAAAAAAACGAAAAACAAATGGTCATAACATTCATAATGCTTCCAAAGCCAACATAAAATTTAAAATAGTCCTATTAGATTGCTTTTACATCTCAATGCTGAAAAATATGTAAATATGTATATACAAAAGTAGAATGCGCCCACCGATATCAACGTGCGAGCGGAGCGTGTGTGACGTATCATTTGTGTCGGTGCAACAACCACCACCCGGTGTAACATAAGTAGGTCTACACTGAGTAGCGACAATGAAATTATCTTGAAAACACTTATTTTATATGTGTTACAGGAATATTTGGATTTTCATACATAATTAATTGCTATAATTCTTAAATATTTTAAAAAATTATGGCATACAAGTAAATATTCGCCCATGCAATTATTCTTTTGTCAAAGCCAAGATATTATTCTTAGGCCTAGGTGTTAGATTTCTTTACTTGACAATTAACAGTCACATCTCTCTATTAAAAATTTCTGGCCAGAAAGCAAATGAGGTTATCTACACATTCTTGTTCTTCAAGTTACCTTATGAAAGGATAAATTATACACCAAAAGCGAGGAGAAGGACTTTTAAGAAAATAATATTTTAAACCACTTGAAAAAAAAGTGTTCCATACGCCTTGATATTAATACTTATGATATTTCGATTAATAGTCATCTTCTCCATATAATCTAAATCATCATCTTGTATTCCTCAAAGAACAGGTAATCTCTACAAATAAAAACATTAGTAACATTATATCTCATAAGGCTTAGATTATTCTTTTAGGCCTATAATTCATTTTGTAACATGTAGGCAGCGTAAACGCAGCCTAAAACTTCAACATTCAAAGAAAATTGGTTGTAATTCATATTCCCGTTGTATTCGTCAAAAAACAGATAATCTCTACAAATAAATTCATTAATAACAGATTATATCTCAGAAGGCTTGATTATTTTTTTAGGCCTATAAAACATTTTTCAACATACAGGCAGCTTAAACACAGCCGAAAGCTTCAACATTCAAAGAAAACTTGTTTTAATTCATATTCCTACGTTGAATATGTTGTTATGACTGTTGAGCTTATTAGGTCTACTGTCAATGCAGCAGACGTAGTTATGTTGACCATTCCGAGGAGCATGTAAAGTGTGCTTTCATTGATGGCACAGCTAACCTTATCACACCGTATTTTGAACTTAGCAGCGTAAAAAAAGAAAATCAGTTTAAATCACACAGATTACGAATTATACCAATGCATAAAAGGGATCATATTTATATAACCATAAGGAAAATAGGGTTAGCTGTGAATTCACAAACTTTTCGACATGTATGACATTAGAAAAAAAAGTATAACACTACTTGGCAACATCACCTTGAGTCTGAGAATCTGGACGATACAAAAAGAATCATGTCGCATGAGATTTGAGCACCACTGTACGTTTGGAAATGTGATTTAAAATCTGCCTTCACCACCAAGCAAGCGCCTTCTTATTGAAATGGTGCACTGAGTTGTTGCCGTTTTCATCTGAAGACAGCATTACATTAAGTAATGTCATGATAATTGTAAAGTACCAGTTATATGTCTTTGAAATGGTACACAGAGTTGCTGTTCTGATCTGAACACAGTATTATATGCAGTAGTATCACGATCATTGTTAAGTACCAGTTATATGACAAGTTTGTCACGAACCCCTTTGCTTAGGGATAATGATAATATCTCCGTTGGAACGCAAGTAAACAGTTTATTAACAATATACATAATGACAAACTCGATAGTTTAAAGCACGGTTTACACGCTACGATAAATTGTAGCGATTTATTGTAATGAAAAGGTTGTTACAATTTGTCGTTACGTGAAACAGGAGATCGTAACGATTTATTGGAGTTGGAATTGGATTGAGTGGTTGGTGCCAGCAGGCTCAAATCTATATGCATCGTAACGACAAGTTTGAACGTGTAAACAAGGTTCCAAGATATCGTTACAATCTAGCTCGTTTTCAGATTGACTGCTGAAGTGTGAAGTCCTGGTGCGCAAGAGCTAATTCGAAATATAAACTTAATACACAGTGATGGCGAATTCTAAGCAAACTCCTCAAGAGTTCTTAAGCGAATTCATTGAACTTTATCGGAGTTTTCCGTGTTTGTGGAAGATAAAGTCCCACGAATACTATTTTTTTGACAACAGTGTTTCTTTCAGCTAAAGGATCAAACTCTTTGTATTTCTTTACTAGTTCTGCATAGGCCAGGTCCTTTTTGTTCCTATCAGTGTGTTTCCGCCTCTTGTTTCTTCCATGACGGTCAAGTAAAGACTAAAAATATTGGATTAAAAATCGTTGCACGTAAACGCTCTTTCAATCATCCAATAGATCGTTACTATCTCAGTGTTCAACAAATCGCTACAATTTATCGTAGCGTGTAAACCGTGCTTAATGGTGCACGGAAGAATTAAGTATATTCAACAGCTATCGCATTAAAAAAATAATTAATAAATAAAAATTATATTTAAGGAGGGTAGCTTATTCGTAAGTGGTCGTGAATGCATGCGTTCTTATTGTGGTATTCAATATAGGTCTATTATGCAACATAGGTCTATTATGGGCTATCAATTTTAGAAAGTATTAAAATTGTTTATTTTAGAAATATAAAACTTGATTTGTTCCTTCTTAACTGTGGACATATGTATACCAAACAGTTGTTATTCTGTACAGTTATTGTTGCAGAAAATTTCGGTGCCTCAGCCTAACAAAAATCGTTTTTTTAACACCGATATGGTACACACACACACACACACACCTGTTAGGATACGTTAAGTACAGATTCACACAGCAATTTTAACTTGACGTGATTTTCTTATGTTTCAGTTGGACCAGAGGACATGGCCTCAAACCAGGATGAGCAAGAAGTAAATGAAGACGGTAAGGAACACATTCTCTCTCTCTCTCTCTCTCTCTCTCTCTCTCTCTCTCTCTCTCAGTAGTGAATTCATAGACGCATGTAGCGCCAATCGACCTGTTATTGCTGCGTCTACTGTTGTACAAGATGTGAAGCGCTGAGGTTGCATATTTTTGGTTTTTAGAAGTTTATTGTCTACTGGAGAGATAATCCTTGGTTCACCATTTATAGATATACCTTTTCTCCGAAGCCAACACTTTCAGTCATACGGCTAATTGCTAATGGTGTGTGTATTACGCACGTATTTATGTATAGTAAGAAACCAATGAGAGAAAGTGAACTACATTAACGGTGTCTATTGATGGAGTGGACCCAGTTTCATTATGGTGTTTACTTTATTTTTTTTTTAACTTTTATTAGAAAACTATTACATGTCATTTACATAAGTAAGGTATTACAAAAAATTACAAAATGTACACCTACAATATTTACAAATTACTGGATTTTATTTTTTATTATTAACTAGACTTTAAAACTTTTTTTTTTCTTAACACTAGATATTAATTGTGATATTACTTACAAAATTAATACTGGCTATTTAAAAACAGTAATTAATGTACTCTATTGTGAAAATATTTTTTATTCTTTATTTTTTATTCTTTACTTTATTTAGAAGAAATTTGAAATCTTGATTATTTCAATTTTCCTCACAGATAGTGCACTGCAAATAGTTCTGCCAGCTTCCTTGCACTTCCAGACCTTTCAAGAATATAGACGCAAGGTAAGTTGTAAGATATATTATGGTTTCTTGTGTCTTGAAATAGTACAGTGTGTCATAGAAACATCATGTTTTAATTGTGTAGCCGAAGAACAGTTAGAAGAGAAATGTATGCGTGTCCAGCAATAATTTTATAGTTACTGGCTGGCTTGTAATTTTAGTGGGTGATGTGGTTTGTTTCTTAGCTACTGCTGATTACATATCAGAATTGAGCAACTGAAGGCAAAGCATCGGTGTCCTTAACAGGTAGTAAGTTACAAACCAAAAGTCATTCAGTAAAACTTTTTCTCTTAAGTATATAAAAAAATTCGTATTCCAAGCTTCTTTTTCTTTCATTCTTTAGAAACTAACGTGTTCAGTTTGCTGACTTGTTTTATATTGATGTACCGTATCTTTTGGACAACTTTTTTTTTTTTTTTTTTTTTTTTTTTTTTTTTTTTTTTTTTTTTTTTTTTTTTTTTTTTTTTTTTTTTTTTTTTTTTTTTTTTTTTTTTTTTTTTTTTTTTTTTTTTTTTTTTTTTTTTTTTTTTTTTTTTTTTTTTACGATACCCCACTGAACTGATTTTGCATTTCTCCTACAATATCAGAACAGGTCAAGTATGCTATAGTGATAATTGAATCTCTGTCGCATTTTGTATCGTATTTGGGGTTTACTCCGCTTGTGCCCAGTATGGTAATTCATTAACCAGTTATAAAAGAATATTATGCCTTTACAATTGCTGTAAGCTTATTGAATATTCGCTTGTTCATGGAGTAAGCTTGCAAACTACTTTGTTGATGTTGTCTTTGGGCAGGTAGGAAAGGTCTAAAAAGGTGTTTCGCGGTGTTAAAGATACAGGAATTTCATTATAGGATATTTATGATTTGTTTATTAGAACGAAAATGTAATAAAAAAAAAAAATGATGTGCATGTTACACATTTCAGGAAAATTATTTCTAATAAAATACAGCGCAATTATTATAATTTTCGTTGGTGAAACAAGGCTCTATTTGAGTTAGGAGTATAATGTTTTACATGAGGGGAAAATCTTGCACGCGTCCTGAGTAAGCTGGAGGTCGGATGAAGCCTTAGTTTTTTTTTTTTTTTTTTTTTTTTTTTTTTTTTTTTTTTTTTTTTTTTTTTGTATTCCTGTTGTTTGTTTTGATGGAAGACTTTTGTTATTTACATTCTTAAAAATGAAGAATTCACATTAATGGATTACTTTCCTGTTGGCTTGTTTGTGGTTAAACAGTTTGTCCTTTTGTCGTAGGTCGGTAGAGTATACGAGATATCTTACCCATTTTTGTTTAGAAGCTCAATTTAAAATTGGGATTCCCCATAGGTAGTGCTGACAGTGCACCTCATGTGACGCAATGTAGGCATTACTTAAGGTCCTTTGCAGTCCCTTCTTTTTACTGTACCTCCATTCATATTCTCTTGCATTTTACTTTCCACCCTCTCTTAACAAACCTTTTTACCATAGCAGCTTCAAATGAACCGTGCATCTGCTGTCTAGACCAGTCCCTTACGACGCTCCTGATTGGCTGTTGATAAGCCAATCACAGGGCTGGAAACTCTCCTCAGTCTCTCTCTCGAGAGTTCACGTAGGGATACTTTTGAAAGACGTATATCCCTCAGGAGAGGTGGGACATACATCCTGCCAATGTGAACTCAAGAGAGAGAGAGAGAGACTGAGGAGAGTTTCCAGCCCTGTGATTGGCTCATCAACAGCCAATCAGGAGCGTCGTAAAGAGAAAGACGTATGGAATACCGAGCCATCTCGCCTTTGTGAAATGAAGCGTACAAGATGAGTAAAAATAAAAGAAAAAAAATTAAAGTTGCCAGCATGAATTTTGTCGTTGTATATGTGGATGGAAAAGATTTGCTGTGGGAATAAATGTAGATTCGGCAGCGCTGCTGTGTAGCTTCCTCAAGAAGGTGAAGATGTATCTGCACGGTGGGACTGGCTCTTGAATCTGCCCGTTTGTTTAAACATTAGGGGGACTCTGTAGCTGTAGTGGCTTGCTGGAAAGTAAAGGAAATTTATATATAATTATATATAATTTATATCTATCTATCTATCTATCTATATCTATATATATTATAATATTAATATATATATATATATATAATATATATATATATATATATATAATATTTATATTATAATATATATGGAGACCGGACAGTTTGCCGTACCATTTTGCCGTAAGAAAAATTGCCGTACGGATATTTTGCCGCAAGGACATTTCGCCGTAAAATGTATATGCTTTGTCATGTATAGATTAAAAAAAAAAATGAAGAGAGAGAGAGAGTGAGTGAGAGAGAAAGAGAGAGAAGGGTCGTTATGAATTTTGACACCCGTCGTTAAATGTTTAGATGAGGTCATTACAAATTCGGTATTTTTATTATTTTTTTTTTATCTTAAACCTTTGTATTATCTACTTTTATCAGTTGAAACTTTAACCCCTACGATGCCGTACACTATCAAAAGCACCAGAGGGTGTGATAAGCTCGTAGATGATTCCACCTTCATTTACAGGCAAGCAAGAGAATATGGAGGTAAGGTTTATTGGAAGTGTGTTGAAAAAAACCTGCAAAGCAAGAGTACATACAAGACGGAATATTGAAGAGATTTCAATCTGGAAAACTGTAAGTGAGCTTACCCATCCAGCGAACCCAAGCAAGCATAAGATGCAAAAAACAATTGCACATATGAAAGAAAATGCACTGAAATCCCAGCTAGCTTCAAGATCATTGATGGTGCTGCATGCGAGGAATTAGAAAATGCAGGACGCTCTCTTATGCCATCAACTTCAAATTTGTCAAGAAACATAAGAGCATGGAGACAAAAAAGAATAAAAGGCCCCTCCTATTCCAAGAACAAGAATCGGTTATGTAATTCCCGAAGAATTTGCGTGTTTACAGAACGGAGAAAGATTTTTACTTTATGGTAGTGGAATGGAAGATGAAAACAGAATGTTGATCTTTGGTACGATTGCAGGGTTACACGATCTAGAAAGACATACAAATTGGGCATGCGATGGAACATTTAAGGTTTTTCCTGAAATCTTCTATCAGTTATATACTCTACATGTCAACATAGGACATGCATGCATCCCACGAGTTTACAGTCTCCTTCCGAATAAGACTAAGGAATCTTACAATACGTTTTTTCAAAAGGTTAAAGATTTACTCGAGTCCCTAGAACCTGAAAATCTAATGATTGATTTCGAACCAGCTAGTTTTTTTAAGTTTTTCTGACATTTTCCCTTCTGCAAATGTAACAGGCTGTTATTTTCATTTCTGTAAGAATGTTTACAGAAAAGTGACAGATATTGGGCTTAAGGTTCGATATCAAAGTGATTGTGCTTTTAATACAAAAGTAAAGTGCCTTATGATACTTGCATTCATACCGCCTTCAGACATCATTGATGTATTTATAGAGTTGGTTGATGACGATGACTTACCATAAGAACTAGTTGCATATTTTGAAACTCATTACATTGGGGGAGAGAGAGGGAGGGGACCTCGTCGTCGTAGAGTTTCTCCAACTTTTCCTATCGAACTTTGGAATGTTTATCAAAGAACCTTAGATCAGCTGGCTAATACCAACAATGGAGTAGAAGGGTTCCATAATGCGCTTCAAGCATCTGTGACCAATACGCATCCAAATTTATGGAAACTCATCAGTGTATTGAAAAATGAAGAATATTTTTCTAATCGATGCAGAAAGAGGTGAAACAGCAGTCAAGAAACAATACGAAAATGTTTATTAGCGCATACTAAGTATTGTCAGAGGTTATGATCAAAATGCAAAACACATTATTTACGAGCAATTGCTATGAACTTACATGATTTTTAGCTTTGAATTTATTTTTTAGAAAACTTTTTAAATAAAGTGTGGGGTCTTCATTTTTTTTTATCCTTTTCTTATATATAATTATAATTAAATGAATACATGAAAATCAATGAAAAGTGATAAATATACTTGAGGATAACTATGTGAATATAGTTACATTGATCTCTAAAAGAAATAAGCTAAAAACTAAAATATACATTTTACGGCAAAATGTCCTTGCGGTAAAATATCCGTACGGCAAGTTTTCTTACAGCGAAAAGTCTTACAATCAATTTTCCTACGGCAAGTTTTCTTACGGCGAAAAGTCTTACAATCAATTTTCCTACGGCAAATTTGTTTACGGCGAATTGTCCTAGCTCCATATATATATATATATATATATATATATATATATATATATATATATATATATATATATATATATATATATATATATATATATATATATATATATATATATATATATATATATATATATATATGTACTATATATATATATATATATATATATATATATATATATATATATATATATATATATATATATATATATATATATATATATATATATATATATACATATATATATATATATTATATATATATATATATATATATATATATATACTATATATATATATATATATATATATATACATAATATACTATATATATATATACATATATAATAACATATCATATATATATATAATACACATACACATACACATACATACATACATATACATTGCCACAGGCAAAAAAATAAAAAGATGGGGTTCGACTCTGTTTTTCCCATGTGGTAATGTGTGATGAACCAGTCACGTGTTGAAGTGGTTATAATCATATAAGTACATATATACACACATACGTACATAGTTTTAAAGTCCCGTTCACACGGTCGAGCCTTGCTTGACGAGAAGTGTTCGATGTGACGTCGGAAGCACTTCTGTCGTCACATCGAGCAAAGTTCGTCAAGCAAAGTTTTACCCATGTGCACCGGGCCTTATGGGTTCTATAACTGACAGAAGACCTGCATTCAGTGTCTTTTCCGCGTTAGATTCTTGTAATTAGTTGTCCGCAGTGGGTCAAAAAAAAAAACGCAAAGACCCTTGGTAGGAACCAGGAGGTTTCACACTTAGATCCAAGTGAAGGGGGCAGGTGTATTGGTGAACTTCGTGCCTACGCAGTTGTGTGTACCATTTTCCTTGCTTATTTAGTGTTGTTAACTATTACTATTACGACATAGTTACGATTTTAGTTTGTGAATTGTTATTAGATATACAGTGGTACCTCAAGATACGAAATTAATCCGTTCTGAGGCAGCCTTCGTATTATGAGTTTTTCGTATCTTGGAACACATTTTACATGTAAAATGGCTAATCTGTTCCAAGCCCTCCAAAGACACTCCAGTAAATTATATTTCCAGGCCTAAAACACATGTTCTAGGGTTACAACGCTGATCCGACGGAAGAAATATGACTCCAAAAAGCAAAATACTGTACATACTTGAGTAATATTCAACTGTATGTAATGTTCAACCCCATTTTTACTGCATATATTAGGACTTTAGCAAATGTCCCTTAGCAATAAGCCTGGCCTATGTTACCGGTTGCTACTGTAGCCTAGTCTATGATTCTGACATCTAAACCTAAGAGCTAAAAGCTTAGAATATGCCAATAAAATTTATAAATAATCAGTATGTACTCATTCAAAAAATTATTAATTAATCATTAACTATAATACACAAACAAACAAAAAACAAACCTTCCAATCGATTGTTTACATTCAGCTCTTACCCGTCTTACGAGTATCGAACGAGTGCCAAGCAATCATTTTTCCTAGCACACAGTAAGCCATAAATTGTCATTAGTATCTTCAACTAATGAAACTACCAAACAGTATAATAACCATTCATTTCTATTCTTTATTCTATCTTTACCTAATGGAGATACCGAGTTACTGACAGCTATAATGAAACATACGTATACGTAATGTAATAATAAAACAGAAGAAGAATTCTAAAAAATACGTATTTGTTGGCAGTCTGATTTATTTTATATTTATGATATCTAATTCACAATTTTTTTTATTAAATGTATTGCATGTACTCATTTCAAATAATTATTAAGTAACCATTAACTATAATAAACAAACAAAAAAAAGCTTCCAAACGTCTGTTTACATCCAGCACTTACGAGTATCAAACGATCGACAAGCAATCACTTTACACAGTAAGCCATAGATTTTCATTATCTCTCTTCAACTACTGAAACTACCAAACAGTATAATAACCATTCATTTCTATTCTTTATTCTATCTTTACCTAATGTTTTTTTTTTTATTAAATGTATTGCATGAATAAGTTTTTCAATTTACAGCATCCTTTTACCAATAGAATACTTAAAGCACAAGGGGCAGATGCTGACCAATAGGAGAGCAGGACCTTATGGGGTGACTAGCATCAGGAACCAATGGGAGAGCGGGAGGATGGTGGCGAGTTTACTCGGTGGCGCAGGAGATTTAAAATTGTTCTCGGTGGTCTGGGCGAATCTCGGGACTTTACAGCAACAACCTTTCGTATCTTGAAAACTTTTTGTATGTAGAGCAGTAAAATTTTTTGCATTGGCTTTCGTATCTCGAGTTTTTCATAAGTAGAGCCTTTCATATCTCGAGGTACTGCTGTATTGCCTAAAAGTTTCATCTGCTGCCATGTCTCACTCACTTGCCGTCCCCGTAATGAAGGTAGTGCCGTCAGTGCACCTCATGCTGTGCACTGTAGGCCTTACTTTAGGTTCTTCACAGCGTCTCTTGGGGCCCTATTTTCAGCCCCTTTTTGTTCCTTTTACAGTACCTCTACATATTCTCTTTTCTCCATTTTACTTTCCACCCTTGCTTAACAACTGCAAGGTTTTCCTCTTGTTACACCTTTCACTACTTTTTACTGTCAACTTCCCTTTCAGTGCTGAATGACCTCATAGGTCCCTGCGCTTAGCCTTTGCCCTAAATCCTATATTCTGTTCTCTTATTTACCATTTGGTTTTCCAGGAACTGTTCACTGACTTGTGCATCAAATGTGACGGCAAACTGTACGCTGCTCACTCGTTAGTTGTGGCAGCATCTTCACCTCCCATGTGCAAGCTTCTGAAATCAAATCGCGTTCAGTGTCGCACGTTCCCTAGATGCACAGTCGATGAGGAAATGGCCAGCGAGAGTTTTCTCTCGGATAGTCAGAAGAACCAGCACCAACAGGGGCAGCAACAGACTTCTAGTCCATCGCTGTCACTGATTGATGTCCTGTTGATCGACCCTGCTAAGAAGGTATCCAGCAGAGAACGACAGAAGCCGAAGAAGTCTGGATTTTCCACAGAGACGTTGTCCCTCGCAAAGAAGCCTAACTCGAACGTCGATCCAGCTAGAAGGATAGAAGACTTCGACGATGCTTTCGATGAATGCTGCGTAATAGGGCCAGACAAGAAGAGTCGTTCTAGAATTGCCATGGCCGTCACAGTATGTGGGAATGGATCACTGACACTTATAATTGAAGGGGTTGATCAGGAAATTACGGAGTTGTGCATTCAGCTTATGTACAGTGAAAGCTTTTGCATCAAAAAGTGTCTCGTCCCTAAGTTCATCTCTGTTTCACGAAGTTTAGAATTGTCAGGATTTGAAAGCATTTGCCAACAACTGGAAATGCATTTACAGGGCATTCCAGCATTTGTATCTCCATTGCCACTAATGTGCTGTGGGGACCAGGCACCTAGCACTAGCGCTTCAGTTAAACCACTTTCTCCAGGGAAGGAACTGTCAGTGTATTCTGATGCTGAAACACATTCTAGGAGGATAAACATACAAAGTGAAGATGATGATGATGTTCAGGATGGCAGTGCACTTGGGCTAATTAATTTAACAGAATGTCCCGTGGATGTATGCAACAATGAAACTTTGAAGCAGAGGTTACCTAAATCTCTAGCTAATGAACATCAACCTGTAGTTCCTTCAAATCTGTCAGCTAAAGATGAATTGTGCATGTACATGGACCAGATAGGATCTGTCAGTTTGCATGCATCAGGCACTTCAGATAATGGAAATAATACCCCTGAATTAATTATTGCTAGTAATTCAATCATCAAGGAAGAAGATTTGTCTGATGTAGATGATGATGATTTTTCACAGGCGAAAAATTGGTGCGTTCTTGATGAGAACCAAACATCGATTAAAGATGTACCTAGTAATGGGCAGCAATGTGAGACGAGTTATATTTCTGAAGTCAGTAGAACAGCAATAGTCAAGCAATATAATAGCTTTGATCAAGATTCGGTGTCTTTCCAGAATAAACTATGCACTGAAGAGCAGTATCTAGCTTCTGAAATTGTAATAAAAGATGAACCTGTTGAAGAATGTACTACTTTAACTGAAGAACCTGTTGAAAAATCTACCACTCTAACTGAATTAAGGGCCTTCAGATTCAAACCAGAGAGAAATTGTGCCAAAAATTTGGATGCTGTAATGAGTGAATGCAATGACTGGACCCTCGTAGGTGGTGAACATGAAAAAATTGATGACCATGTAAAGAAACAAAGTGAAAAGAACAAAATTCTTCCAGAATTTGAAACCAGAGGGGAACTGGAAGATGTTGACATTGCTCAAAAACAAACCGTTATGGAAGCAAACACTATCCTGAATAAAGATGATGCCTCAGAAATAGAATTGGGTATTGGTGATAAGTCTAGTGAAGAGTTAATACCCATAGTAAAGGAAATGGATTTAAAGACAATTGCAGAAGGAGAAGTAAAGAAAAAGGGCTTAAACGCTACTGCTGAGATTTCCCATAAATGTACTGACAAGGCTACAGGTACCATTGTGAGTGCTGTTCATGATGCTGCTGATAGTGAGAACAAATGGCAGCACAGTAATGAAGGTGACAATCACAACCTAATATATAAGCCGAAGAGTCAAGATGCAAATGAAATGGGGCATCAGAATCAGTGTGTAGAAGCAACCTTACGTAATGAGAAACAAGAAACAGCAGCCTTTAAGTCAGGTAAAGACCAAAGAATTGAGGAAGGTGGAATTGTCTTTCAAGGTACAGTTTCCAATGAATGTATTGCTGGTAATGAATTTGAGAATGTAAATAAACAAAGGGTTTGTTTAAATAATGAAGAAAATCATCAGTCAGCATGTGAAAGTGGTGAAAGTTATTGTGAAGTAGAAAAAGGCTCCAGCAGCCCTATTGATGTTTTGAAACCCAGAAACAATGACTGGGCGAGTGACACAGAAAGCAGTGAAACTAATTCAACCGTGGATACTTTGGAAAACAAAGTAAGCATATTAGTATTAAAAGGACCTATCCATAACCTCCCAGAATTTAACTCCCAAGAAAGGGACTTGTCTTTTTGTGAAACCTATATAGCTAGAGAAAACAGTGATAGAAGGGATTATCATCAAGAAAGTCTGTCATTCAGTGATAATTCTTCTGGTAGATTTGTTATCTCTAAGGAAGGCCAGGTTGGTGTATGTGAGGTAAGTGCACAAGATAGTGAATGCCTATCTCACGTGAGAAACATTAAGAACTCGGATACATTTTTTAACAAAAATAAGACATCGCATTTAGTCCGGGATGACTGCAGATTAAGCAAAGAGGGAACTGCTTTTTCCAAGATAAAGAATAAAATCTTGAAAAAAAAGAAAAAAATGTTTAGTAGTGGGGATTCATTAGAGACTGTCATCTCTGGAAAGCTGGCTGAAGATACTGGGACTAAATTTTATGTGAACCACAATTCTTTCAAAGCATCTTGCGCAACCTTTTTTACATTTAAGAAAAGACGAGAAAAGGAAATTGCGGCGTACAATAGGAAAATTCTTAAAAGTGCTTCTTCATTCTACAGTAAACGTGGAGGTAAGTTGTCCCTGAGTCAGAAAAATATTACTTTTCACAGTAAATTGAAACATTGTAAGAAAATTGGTAAGATATTCACAAGAGCTCAAAATTCAGTGTCTGAGGAATATCAAGAGTCGGTTGAACATTTTACAGTGATGCAGGAGACCACCCTGAGCAGGGATTAAGCCTTGTATCAGGGCAAGGCTTGTCTGTAAGTGGACAAGAATCTGTAGTGCCTGTCATTGAAAATGGGGTACCCCAAATTGAAAAGCACAAAGCAACAACACAAAAGACACTCATGATCTGTGAGGGTAAAAGGGCCAAAGCCTTGAAACGCCAGAAGTGTCGTGAGCCAGAATTGAAATCTACTGTAGATTTAAAGGGAAAAATAAACTCTTTTGTACAAAAATCGTCTGTAGCAGGGCCAAGCACATTCTCAGCATTAGATATGGACTCTTGCTCGTCCAAAACTCCGAGTGCATGTGTAGGGTCTCTGCAAGGTGGCTCTGAGTATTCATCCGTAAACTTCAGTAGCTCTTCAGCAACTCCTCCTGGTGAGAGCAAAAACTATTTGGGATCCGGAAAGATCAAAACAGAGAAAGAGAACTGTGATGACCTGATTACAAATGCATCTTGGGGTAGCTTAGCAGAGGAGGTAGAGTATGTTGTCGTAAGAGACCTTGCTGTCACTTCAAAAGAGAAAACGGCTTGCCGTACAGAAGGAAATGAAACATTTGAGTGTACCGCCACTGAATCTGTCACTGTTATTCGAAATCGTTCAGTACTTGAAAATGTTGATGAATTGAATGCAGATCATTTTCCTGTCCTTAAACCAAAGGAATTCTTTAGCTCTACAGATGAATTTCGTGAACTGGCAAGTTTGGAAGAGGTGGAATTTTCAGACAGTAATCTTGTAGCGCATGAGAATTTAACTCGTCTTGGAAAGCAAAGTGGGAGTGTTCCAGTCAGAAAGCGACAGCAGAAAGCTGGTAGGTCAGCTGTGCTCAAGAAAGGAACACTCCAGAGTAAAGCAAAGACTTTTGAAGAAGTATGTAGCGACAATTGGAGTTTTGTCACAAACTATGAGAGCCGGAAGTCGCAGAATTCGAAAGACACCAATATAGCAGCAGAATTTACGGTTCAGGTTGGTGATGTCAGCATAAAGATACAGGAATATTCGAAAGCAATGGATAAAGTGCATGCTCGGGACCCATCTTGTAGAGATCTTGATCGACCACGTATTAATGAGGACTCCTCCTCCTCCTCCTCTAGAGAGAAGACAAATGGTAACCCAGATTTCAAAGAAGAAAAAGACAATGTTATTTTTGAGTGTCCATGTTGCCTGGAGGTTTTAGAAACAGAGGAAGTTCTCCTTAATCATGTCTTGCAGAGTCACAAAACTTACCTGTGTGACTATTGCCCCGTTCCCACATGTTCAGTGTTGTTAGCAAGAAATAAGTTCAGGATTCACCTAAGGCAGCACTTAGTAACTGGTAAATACCAGTGCTCTTTCTGCTCTTTTTCTGCAAGTATGCGAGGAGCCATGAGCAGACACGAATCTACTCATACAAAGGTGAGACTAATGTGATTTTGTTCATTAGGTTTTGTTTAGTGTCCATAGATACCTTGAAAATACTTTGTGGGTACCATACACCCTGTCTCTTCCTTTTCAGGGCTGTTTGTTTTGTATTTTTGTTCATAAAGTGAAACATTGGTATTGGTTTGCTAACAATGCTATTATCCATTTGTATGTTCTAACAGTTGGTAGTGTGGATTGGTGAGAATTCTTAACCTAATGTGTTCTTGTATGTGCCTGCCTACAGACATCTTTTGACCTTATCAGTCCCACTGTATAGCAGGGTCGGTTGTTCAAGTCAACTTTCTCCATCTATTTCTATTCCTTGCATCTTCTTCCCCAAGTCCCACCCCACCCATATCCCTCCTCACCACATCCTTCCATACGATCTGCTGACGCCCCTCACTCCTCCTCCCCATCACTGGCATGTTCTTAGCTCTCTTGATTGGTTCCACCTCTCTTGTTATTATATGGCCATAATATCCCAGGCGAGCTTCCCTAGACTTTAACTTTACATTACATTCTTCTTATATATTGACTGACTCTCCCTCCTTTCCAGTAGTGATATTCCAGCAGTGACTCTTCCTCCTTTCCAGTAGTGATATTCCAACAATCCATCTTACCATCTTCATTAATTGCCTAAGTTTGCAAATGGCTAACAGAAAAATAGTCAGCATACGTCATTGTTTATCTGTTTTACTAACTTCAGAATACTATTAGAATTCCAATGCACATTACTTAACAGAATAACATTCCTGTAATGCAATACCACTTGCTGCTTACAAAGGTTATGAATTAGAGGAACAGATGTAGAGTTAAATATCTAAGGCTAATAGTAAAGGCAAGGAAAAATGGGAAAGGCTTTTGTTTAATACTACTTGAAAGAACTGTTCTTGACATTTTGACTCGGGAATATAACCATCTGCCTATAATGGTTCCCATGTAGTAGTAGCACAAGCTATTTGAGATCAAGGAGCATTTGTTGTAAGTTAGATAAGTAACTAAATAGATTTTAAATTTGGTACAAATTTCAAATGAGTCATGTATTTTAAGAGAAGCTCTTACAACAGATAGATAAATTTGTTGTGGTAGTGTGTTTACTCATGAATTGTTCACTCACACCAGCCACAAGTTTCAAAAGACTACAAGAACATCAAAAAAGGAGGCTCAAAATACCGAAAGAACCGTAAGAAACGACCGTCTAAGGAGGACTCCCAATACTGTTCGTTAGATGGAATTAATGCTGGCGAAGGGAACCGTGGAACGATTGCTCTCAGAATGACTAGAAGAGTGTCATCAGAGGGAAGTCAAAAGCCATTGTTGAGGAGGTCTGCACGTACAACGATGCCAGGATACAAGAGGGAAAAGGCGGCATTTATGGAAGCAACAAAAGACATCTCAGAAGAAGAATCAGAGTTTGAAGGGGATGACAACAAACGAGAAACTGATACGGCTTTGTCAGCTGCTCCTGAAGGTATTCTTAGGTTTGAGCTTTCAGAGACTCGGGAATTCAAAGAGACAGTGCTTGATGCTTCAACATCAACCTTTGGGAACAGTATAGAACCAACAGTTGAGCAAGACATAAAAGTAGAGGACAGTAGCGCTGGTGATCAGATTTTTAAAGGCTTGCCCTTCAATTGTTGTTCCACACTGTTGTCAACAGTTAATGAACTGGTGGACCATGTTCGACAGCGCCATTTAGCCATACAAAGGTGCCCAAGTGCAGGTATTCCATGTATTGATCTCAATTGCCCTGTCTATCTGAAAGCAACAAATTTGGCAGTGCACATCAAGAGTCATTTAGTTCCGAGGAAGATTAGCTGTAACTTGTGTACCTACAAGACTAACTGTGAATTTGCTCTTCGAACTCACACTTTGGCGCATAGTAGGATTAAAGTAAGTATATATGTTCTGTAATTGCAATGCCTGCAGTTGTTTTGGCATTTTCTTGAAAAAAATAGCAGATGATTACTGGTTTGTTAAGATATTTTTAAGGTAATAGTATACAGTGTATAAATCTGTGCATATATAAAATTTGATAATTACGAGTTAGGAACATTGGATGGAGGAAGCGTGAAAATTATTTTTGCTGAAAGTATGAAATGTAACATCTTTTTATTTAATGAGAATTCTTTGCAGGGCATGAAAAAGAAGAAGCGCGTCTTAGGTGCCCGAAGGTGCGCACTCAAGCACAGGCTGAGACTGAGGAGTCAGGCATTACCAGAGGAAAAAACAAACACTAATGACATTTCAACAAGGTCACTCATAAGAAATTCTCAGGACAAGCAGTGAATGCAAAAGCTGTCATTCAAGTGGAGTCCCTCAAAGCTAGTGAGCCCAACACTCTAAAAAAGAAAACCAAGTGTTTGTACCTGTACAAAAGGAAAAGCAAACTAACCTTGCAGTATTTGAGACTGGAAAGAGAAGCCAGGAAATTGTCAGAGAAAGTTCAAAAACTAGACCAGGACATTAAAATGGTTATTCAAGAGCCCGGTCAGGGAGAAGAAGAGATTCCAAGTCAGTCGCCAGTGAATTCTGCTTCAGCTTCCGTGACTGACTCGACATTATTCGGGAAAAGGCTCTTACAGAATCTTGCAGGTGAAGACACTGTGAATAATGATTCACCTTTGAACTCTGAGTTTTCTAAAAATGGAATGTGGAGAAGCCATTTCAGTGGAGTTTCCGATGGAGAAAAAACTGCGGATGGCCTTGAAAGTGAAAAAATTAAGAAGGTAAAAAGTGGATGTGGAAAAGGCTTAAAAAGTAAGTTAAAAAGCCATTTCCTTAGCAGAACTTCCAATAAAAATATCAAAAAAACAAAGAAGTTCTCAGTAGGTGGTAAGACGCAAGTATCGGAATTTAAAAGTCACATTAATAAAGAAATGCAGGGTATGGCTGCCAGTACTTCCTATGCCTATGATCAGGTTCCCCATGCTTCTAATGTATATACTCCAATAATTAAACCATATTTGGAATATCAGGAGAGTCAGGATGCCCAAGAGAGTGGAGAGGCTGTCGACTTGAGAGTTAAAGCAAAACATCCAATTGAATTTGTAGATGAAGATGCTTCACTTGATATTTCAACTCCAGATGTTGGTAATCGCCTGTCAGCTGACATTTTTCGTCAAAATTTTCAACAAGTTGTGGGTGGTTTCAGTGACTTGAACAATGATGGGTGTTTTACAAGTGGTGCAAGTGCAGAACTATCTAAGGTGACCCAAAAAATCGCTTCTTACGTGAGTTTTATGGGTGATGAAGATGCGGATCTATCGTCGGGTGTGAGTGGCACTACCCAACAAGGAGCTGAGTTCAGGGAAGACAGATCTGGTACCTCTTCTGAGGAGCTTGATGAAACGGATGGTAAGAGCGCTGACGCGTACCAGTGCCCATTGTGCTCTGAGCAATACCAGAACCCTAATACACTTGTGGATCACTACACTCTGTTTCATTCAAAGCATTCGCCTTATGTGTGTAAGTTCAAAGGATGTCCTGCTGTTCTGAGTCGGCAGAATTCTTTGAAGCACCTCGAGAGCCACGTATACAAGAGGAACTTTGATTGCCCTTTTTGCTCCTACTCTCACAAGTCTTTGTACTTGCTGAAGCATCATCTTATGGTTCACAAAGAGGTTAGTACAGTATAAAGTCTGTATTTTTGTACATGGAACTTACCCAGCAGATATATACTTAGCTATAGACTCCGTCGTCCCCGACAGAAATTCGAATTTCGCGGCACACGCTGCAGGTAGGTCAGGTGATCTACCGCCCCTGCCGCTGGGTGGCAGGAATAGGAACGATTACCGTTCTAGAACCAGATTTTCTCTGTCGCGGTAGTGTCAACATACGTTGTTGCTACCTCCTGACTTGATTTTCGTTTTTTCATCGCCATCGACCTTCTGGGCTGTCTTTTGCAGGGAAGTACTGGGTCTTTGGTTTGGCATACGCTTTTATTAACTTTTTAATGATTTGGCTTCGAAATTTCGAAGAATATATTACGTGAAACTACCGAATTTTTCGGTAGACACTCATATATTTTGCAATAAGGGAAATATTGATTTTTTTTCTTTCACTAATACGTGTATAAGTGTTATAACTTGATGAAGGAAATATAAGATCTAACTTCCTACTTTAGGAAGTCAGAAAGCATATAACTAGATACGCTTCCTTTAGAAGCTTTAAGAGCTCTCGTACTAACGAGCAGTTAGAGTATTGACAATTCTAGTAGTTGTTGCATCCTCATCACCTTCTTACTCCACAGAATCTACAAATTCATATGTGCAAATTTGAAGATAAATGGATGGAGCTCAAAAGGCGAGCTCTAAAAAGGTAAGAAGTGAATATAGTGTTCCCAGTGCAGTGGAGGGTGCGTCTGATCGGCTCCGTAGCGCTTCCAGGCCTAGACCTCTTCCAAACTCCCAGACCCAGTGGAGAAGGAAAGTCGACAGCCGCAGGAAGGTTAGGGAGAACCCCCACCGGTCAGGCGTCCCCTCGGCAGGTTCTGTAGAACGTCCCAGACTGCCAAGGATAGCCATTGATAAGGCATCCTTAAAAAAGTGCGTCTCTTCATCTTACATCCGAAAAGACGAAGAATGTATGTTTGGAGTTTCGATGATCTAGCGCATTCTCTGAAAACTAAGAGAACACTGAGCAAGAGCCAGCCGCTGCCAGGAAGCCGCGTTCCATCAAGCTAGCGTGAGCTACGTTCCAATAGCCAGCGGCGAGGCGCGTTCCAGCTAACAGACTAGCGCGAGCCTCGTTCCTACAACCAAACGCGAGCCGCGTTCTAGAAAATTTTTCTTGGCGCAAGGCGCCTTCAAAGAGACGAAGCGCCAGCCTGGCGCAAATTGCGCCAGAAAAACAGACGGCTAGAGCAAGGAGCCTTATAGTAGAGTGGCAATCAGAACGATCCTTCCATTGAACGTTTCCGGGCAAGAGGCTCTTTCTAAAAGGGGTCTAGTAGGCGCTCGGAACTATCAGGGCGCACGGGACCTTCCACGCAAGCGGAACGTTCCAGGAGCGAGTCTCCTTTCTAGCATGCGGAACATTCCAGGCGCGCGGAACATTCCAGGCGCTAGGTGCAAGGAGCCAGGCGCCAGTATATTCCTAATCTTCTTATGAGAGAGAGGTCAGTCGCGAGGCTCCTCTTTGAGTTTTCAACTTGAGCAACTTTCCCCTGGCAAAGGTGCAAGATGTCGCACAGGCGGCCGTCGCTTTTGCCAGAAGGATTCTGATACTAAGAGAAGCCATTTTTTCATTATTCAGTGGACTCTCTCCTTCATTCATGCTCTTCCCTCGTTATGAAGAGGCAAGAGCTTTGGGAGTTTTCTTATAAGAATCTCATCGACGTTTGGGTATGATGGCGGATAGGAAATATCTACTTCCTTCCGTAAACCCTACAGATGAACAGGAATTCTGTCTCTTCCACGATTTATCACGAAGATTTAAAGAGTTCCTGGATTAACTTCCTTCCTTAAGGAGATATATATACTCTTTCTATCGTTCTATTAACGAAAAGAACGAAGATAGTAAAAAATTTTCCTTTCTCTATCTGCCTCGGTAGGGAAAGAAGGTAGTAGAGTATCTGCTGTATGAGAATACGATACGGCAAATCATAAGCACATAGGCTACCGTAGTTACTTCTTTGCTGAGCAACTCAATTACCAGTATCCTTCCAGGAATTTCCTAGGAAGGACTACGCTTAAAGGGATTGTTAAGACAACACCTACTTAGCTTCTAGATTTATCGAAGTCTTGTTTTGCTTAGATATGCATTATAAGAACTTCCTGAAGTTCGATAATAATTTTATAAGATTCCTTTATTAAATGGAGTAGCTGGCAACTCTGGAAGAGTAAGGCCAGTCGGCTAACGAGACTGCTAGCGCTTAGACTTAGACACCAACGCAGTATCATGTATGTGTCGGTCATGAGTGGTCGGTTACATGTCTCTCTCCTGCGGGATGGAATGACTAACCGTGTCTCTCTCCTGCGGGATGGAATGACTAACCGTGTCTCTCCCCTACAATCGTGGTTTTAGCCTCGGATTGAGGGGATAGTTAAGCAAACATAAATAAAATATTGTCTGCCTTTTGCTAAGAAGCTTTCAATAAGAAAGATATTACAACATTTCAATGCTGTTTACCGTAGGTAACATTTTTAAAGGATTCTAACGCAGCGGAACTCTATATTGTATAATGCTCTCATGCTTACGAAAGCATGGCTTTTTAGAGTACATGCTTAGTGAGAAGATGAATGTAGTAGAGAATTCACTTTAAGACTACGGTATGGTCAAGTCTTATGCACATACCGAGGTTAACTACAGAATTCCTAGTATCCTTACAAAGGTTTCCTAGATTAATGCTGTTTACCACAATGTGACAGTATTATAAAGGATTCTAATACGGCAGAGCGCGATATATATAATTCTCTCATCCTTTCGAGAAACGCACACAACCTTTTTAGAATCGGATATTGCTCAAGAGAAGTTGGGTGAGTCGGATGGGAAACATTCTCTTAGTGGCAGAAGTTGTTTCCCTGAATGGACTATACTACGTATATAAAAGTTTTTTCCCACTAAGAACGGAATTAACATGTGAAGGATGTCGGGTACCATAAAGGCATAGATGTTATGGCACATAACCTAAAAAGAACTAGAAGGAAGCGCCAGCCTGGCGCAAATTGCGCCAGAAGCACCATCCAAGATATTTTCTCGTTTTAGCGAGTTATTAACCTAAGAGTCCAGTAGCCTCTCGGACAGCAGGCTCGGTAACGGCAAGATTCGTTCCTGATTTCGTTACCCATTTAATCGAAAAGGGGTCGCTTACAAGGAATGATGAAATGATTTATTTTAATCACTTAGGCCAATTCCACGACTCTCTCATATCGTAAAGAGCGTCGAGAATCTTTTTTCGCCCCTGTTCGCGTTAACAAAAGAGAACCTATTTGGGAACAGACACGGAACGCAAAGATCCTTAAGAGGTTCGATGCAAGATTTTGCATGTCCGTGAGAACCTTCTCGATCGAAGATAATAACTGTTAACGTATGTCTAACATTTATTGAAAAGAGTTGTGAGAACCTGCGGAAAGTCTTCTTCATAGATCTCTTTGTAAGGTAGAAGACGAACAGGCTTCCTTTAGACTGCTTCTTTTTCCTCGAACCAAGAGAGGTAGCAATATAAGACAACTTTAAATTTAAAGAAGGGGAATAAACTTTAGTCTTTTTTCCCCTAGTTATAAATTCTTAACATATATTAAGATAAATGGGCGTCAAAGGAAGAGAGGATGTATGCCTCATTTTGGCCTTAGAGAGGTTGGATTCACAGAAGTCACGTTCTTCTCACAGCATGTTTCGTAAGGCTTTTCCAAGAGTATCTGGATATTCTATCAGAATCTAATATAAATAGACCTATAAAACCTCTCCACTCTGAGTCTGTCCTCGTGCAGACTGACCAGAAGTGGACATGAATGAGAGGTTTTTTCAAGGTAAATGACAATAGTCATGGCTAAGACATAGAATTGCTGCAGATCGTGCTAGATGGAATGAGGAAACTGTCCTCTTCCGATACCTCTGTGAACCACATAGCGAGGTTTTTTCTTCACTTTCAGAGGGAAGAATCACCTATGTATATATCTGCTATCAAAGAACGCAGTAAAAGGCTATACTCTGTCTCTACAAGGGAATTAGAGATAACAGAGGATTAAGATCTTCGGGATCTTATACGATACCGCAATACGACAAGAGTAGGATATCATGTACTTCGAATGGGATCTTTTTGTGGCCACAGATTCCGTGTTCCGACAAAATGGAACTGCTCCTCATCAAACTTCTTTGAGGAAGTTTATGAAGGAATTCTTTGTTTCTCTTAGCCCTAAACGACCAAGAAGACAAGTGAATTTTTTGTGCATTGGAATCTCACATCAGATTCAATGGAGACTCGGCAATGGGTTCTTGCCAGCATAGTATGTCTGGCAAAAGAACTAAATCCCTCTATTCCTGACGCAACGCTTTCAGATAGAAGTTTCGTTGCCCAGGCAGGGTACTTACATTTTCATCTAAAGAGGAAGAGATGGTTTAAACGTTTGCCTACAGAGTCTTCGGGGTGCGATGAGGGCTCAAAATGCTTCCCAGAAGGTATTCAGAAGGATACAATAAGAGCTAGAAATCAGGGTTCCGCCCAATTTCAGCGCAGAGTCTCCTTCAACTTCCAGACTCCTTCCCTTCCTTCGGGCAAGGATAGGGAAGATTCTGCAACGAGGAACCTCATCAACATGTAAGAAGAGATCTCGTTAGCAAAAGAAGTGTTCACGAAGGATCCTCCTCGGAGGAAGACTCTTCTCTCTCGTATTGTTAGATATCCTGTCGTCTACTGGGTGTAGCTGACTAAAATCACCTCCCCTTGCCAGGGGCCAAAAGCTCAAAGGGGAAGAATTTCTTCCACCCTTCTCCAGTCTCCTGATAAACTGTGGTTGTTCAGGACTCTCGGACAATGTAGCGCCAGCCAAGCGCCAAATGCCAATACAGGCGAAAAACGCCAGAGGCGGACAGTTCCAAGGAACTCTGTCATGGTCGGATACTGAGAAGGAGCGGGCCTCCAACCTGGCGCGAGGCGAACAAATCGGACAGATATAAGAGTGTCCGATGTGGACATCGCCAGACAGCCTAGAGACTTCCAAGCTCGAAGCTCCAGCAAGTGTGGAGGAGCCAAGCCAGGCGCGAGGCGCCAGCCAGGCTCTAGGAGCCAGCCAGGCTCTAATAGCCAGCAGGCTCTAGGAGCCAGCCAGGCTCTAGGAGCCAGCCAGGCTCTAGGAGCCAGCCAGGCTCTAGGAGCCAGCCAGGCTCTAGAGCCAGCCAGGCTCCTTCAAGGCTAGGCTCCAGTCAGGATTGAGGATCCATCCAGGCGCAAGGCTCCTTCCAGTAAAGAGAAACCTAAAGCTCTGTCATGTAAGAGGGCTAGTCCCCATTGATATGATACAGGTAAGGCTCTGCCATGTAAGTGGGTCAGCCCCCATTGGCACGATCCGAGAAGGCTCTGTCGTGTAAGCGGGCTAGCCCCCATTGACATGATCCAGAAGGGTTTGTCAGTCATAGGTCCCTACCTCGCTGAAACTCTTGAGGCATGCAGACTCATAGACAGTAATCATGAAGTCTTCTGCCAGGCTCCAGGTGCCTTCCAGGCGCAAGGCACCAGCCAGACGCAAGGCTCCAGCCAGGCGCGAGGCGCTAGCCAGGAAGGAGGAGCCAATCAGGCACCAGCCAGGCGCGAGGTGCCAGCCAGGCGCAAGGCGCCATCCAGGCGCGAGGCTCCAGCCAGGCTCTAGGCGCCATTCAGGCGCAAGGCTCCAGCCAGGCGCTAGGCGCCTGCCAAGCACGAAGCGCTAGCCAGGCTCCAGGCTTCACCCAGAAGAGATCTATATCAAAGAACGCCCTGGCCTTCTTTGAGACATTGTGATCTCCTAAGCACTTGATAAGTGCATTGATGATTCCTTCAAACAGCTGAGAATTAAAAGCGCATGAAGTGCGAGCTTTTCCGAATTCTTGTTCTTTCCCTAACAATATGTCATAAGGACATATTAGCTGTCACATACGGGAGATGCAACTCTGTGTTGACTTCCCATTATCCGAAGGATGTCAAGATAACCTTCGAGGGATCCTTCTCTCTTGGTTGATACGTGTCTGCGGATACATTGCTGGGATAGGGAGCAGATACTGATCCTTAACTAGTGAGTTAAATTTTATTTAACGTGTTTTTTCTTTGGGTTGTTTGAAAGGAGTTTGTAGATAACTCTTTTCTACTTAAGCACTAACCCTCGTGTTAGGATCAGGTGATCGGGATCGGTGTTGTGCTCCTTAATTATGCCACTAGGCATAGGCATATTGTCATGTAAGAGGCTCTGTCGAGTAAATGGATAAGACCCCATCGACAGACCCACAAGAACTCTTAGCCATAGGTCACATCCTCGCTGAGGCTCTTGAGGCGAAGCAGATTCCTAGGCATTAGCCATGGAGTCTTCCGCCTGATCAAGTAGGAACCAAGGTTTTATTTATTTATTACCTACAACGTATGTTGTTTACCTGTCTATTCAGTAAATAGTTGTCTCTTTCCCACCACCAAGGGTGTCAATCAGCTACGTATATATCTGCTGGGTAAGTTCCATGTACAAAAATGATATTGTTAAGATACAATAAAGTTTTGTACATACTTACCTGGCAGATATATACGATTGATGGCCCACACCCCCCAAACCTCCCCTCAGGAGACAGGTGGAAGAGAAAATCTGGTTCTAGAACGGTAATCGTTCCTATTCCTGCCACCCAGCGGCAGGGGCGGTAGATCACCTGACCTACCTGCAGCGTGTGCCGCGAAATTCGAATTTCTGTCGGGGACGACGGAGTCTATAGCTAAGTATATATCTGCCAGGTAAGTATGTACAAAACTTTATTGTATCTTAACAATATCATTTTGCATGCCCTAGTATGATCTATGTTCACTTGTTTCACAGATTTTCCTTAAATAGAAGCAACTATTACTTTTTTTAAATACTGTACACACACCAGTATCCAGTACCTTCACATGAATTACCTCTCATTTATGCAGTTTTGTACATATTAGGTAGATAGCAGACAGGCTACTGTGAGAGATGATACAGGTATATATTAGGTAGATAGCAGACAGGCTACTGTGAGAGATGATACAGGTATATATTAGGTAGATAGCAGATAGGCTACTGTGAGAGATGATACAGGTATATATTAGGTAGATAGCAGACAGGCTACTGCGAGAGATGATACAGGTATATATAAGGTAGATAGCAGAAGGACTGTGGAGATGATACAAGGTATCAGTATTAGGTAGATAGCAAGACAAGGCTAACTGTGGAGAGATGATAGCAAAGGTTATATATTAGGTAGATAGCAGACAGGCTACTGTGAGAAGTGATACAGGTACCAAAAGGGAAATGAGTGAAGTTATCTTGATAGTGGTGTTTATTAAGTAGTCTACCAGTGCATCTGTTTTCATTTTCAACAAGTAAGCAACCTACTTTTTGAATTTGAAGAACAGACTGGTTAGTCTTTTGCCATATTAATGTCCAGTTTAATGCTGAGTAGGTTGATAGTCTTTGGAATGAAGTACACTGCAAAATAAAAAGCTTAGAAATAACACCAGCCTTTTTTGCCTTTACTCGGTCTTTCCATCTGTCCACCCGCCTGTGGTGTTTGCGTATGGTAACACTGCGTCCCGGGCTCTGGATAGTTACTTTCAGCTTACATTCAACAATAATAACAATATCCTATTTCGAATATAACGGTGTAATTCGCATACAGTAAATTATTGAAACGCTTTTCAGTTGCAAATGTACACCCAGATATCCTTTATTTACCTAAAACTTACACATAGCGTAACTATCTAAAGCCCGACACTTAGTGTAACTATCTAAAGCTAGGGACGCAGTGTTACCATACGCAAACACCACAGGCGGGTGGACAGATGGTAAAAATCAGAGTATAGTGATAGACATTCTTCTGACATAGTTGATTGTATCATCTGCATTGCAGTGCTTAAATCAGTGGTTAGCTGTGCGTGTGCTTTAAGAGTAGCCACTTTAATCACACGATTTAACAGCAGTTTATCTCATTCAGGTGTCCGAAACATTGGAAGAAAACCAGCAGGTCATGATCCACGTACGAGGCAGAGGTGGCATTGGTTTGATCAACCTTATGTGCCAGGAGTCTCCCAGAGCAAACAGGAGGAAACGAAAGGTTATCGATCCTTTTGAGGACGACTCGAAGAATATGAGGTTAGAGTATTCACCCTAAAGGAATTCGAGCTAGTTGTCCTGAAAGCAAAAAGGAAAGTTGCTCGGAGTTGCTTTCGATGATAAGTAATAATTGTTGTTGTCATTTGAGGAGATGATTGCTATAATGTAGTTTAATCTAATTGATGAATTTTCAGGCATTTAACTTTTTATTGCTTGGAAGTGACAGCGAATTCGTTGTGGATGCATGTGCGTCAGTGTATGTTCACAGACACTGTGTAAGACTTGGTTCACACAGAAATGGGTGTAGATTATAATAAAAATATAACTTGGCTGTTTAATCTTAAACTTTACTGCTATTTCGAAATTGGATTCAAAGTAACACATTTCGTATTAATATATATCGAGTCTTCATATTCTGCCAACACATAAGAAACGGGAAATTATACTTTATAGTATTTAAAAAATTATGGAAGTTTGAATACTGGACGAACTAATAGTGGTTTGTTGGGTTAATGTAAAGTGACTGGTTGGTATTACATACGTTTTCTTCGAGCGATAGAATGCCACAGAAAACAATCTCTTGATCGGTAACTCGTCTGAAAGTGGATTGTGTTTAGTGCAAAGGTACTATAGTTAGTAGTTATATATCGAAAAAATGAAGCAATTGTTATTTTATTGTTATCTTAATGCCTATCTAGTTGGCAGGAGTATAAGTACAAGTTGCCCATTTATTTTGTAAGGAAAAAAGCTGCAAAATCAATTATATCAGATATTTGTTTATTATTCAATTGGAAAGTATTTTTTTTATTGTTTTTGCATAGAGCAGCTTTATGCTCCATTCTTTACCAAAATATTGTGATTAAACTAAGAATCAATTCCATAGGAGAGATGGTATTGCCATAATGTAATCTTCTAACTGCTATTTTAGGTATTAGTGCATTTAGCAAGACCTACATAATGTTTATAGCTTACTTTTGTAAGTACTGAAATACATAAAAGGCAAGTGGGCGTATTATACTTTTGAACTGTAGCTACTATATATATATACATATACTTTTTGGTAGGTGATTTTCCGTTATATAAATACAAGATAATTTTTGATGTTTTTTCCAGTATTTATAACATAAATATACTGTGATATAAAGTTCATTGTAAAAGAGATTATTGTCCATTATTAGCAACGTAGGAGAGATTATTTCGTCTTATTTTAATTTTTCTCAGTTATTTACATGACACAGTTTATTTAATAGATTAGTACTTGTTTTCATATCTTAATTGTTTGTTAATAATCAGCTCCTCAGTTGATGTGTTGTAATGTTTATTACATATTTTCTTTCGTTTATTATTCAGATAAAAATGTTAATTTTATGTTAGGTGCTTCTTCCATAGAAGGTACCAATATACTCTTGTCAGGTGTGACTGATGACCGCATATTTTATACTGCTATTTGTGCTAAGTTTGCTAGATTTGTAGCTGCACAAAGTTATATGAACCAGTTTATTTACTTTCATGTTTTCAACAAAATCTATGTCGAGATTTTTCATTAAAGAAATATTTTCCTGAGAAATGTTATTTTTGAGTTTGTGTATGTTTTTTTTCACACAAATATGTTGATCAGTTTCGTTTCAAAATGTGAGCTTTAATTATTTTTTATGTATTTATTTTTTTTTTTGGAGTAAGTTTTGGCTCCATGACAAGTAAACTTGAAGGAAGGCTCAGTTTTTTATTTATTTTCTGGATAATCCTTTTGATTTAAAAAACTATTGAAATATATTTTATGTGTATTATTATAGGTTCATGTTATGGGTTACCACTTATTTTATTCTGTAGGTTATGTATTACTAAGTCTCAAGTCCCGTAGGGGGATAGTGCTGTCAGTACACCTCACGTTGTGCACTGTAAGGGCCTTACTTAAGAGAGGAACAAGATGCATTGATCTTGAAGACTCATAGAAGAAAAAAGTACTAATTCTCACAAGCGGATCTCCACAACTATACCGTTGCAACGATACCTCTGGATTGCCAGAAGACGTTGAAGGTCTCCTCCTCCTCCTCCTCCTCCTCCTCCTTACTTCTCCCCTTCCCTCACCATCCTCCTCCTCCTTCCTCCCTTCCCTCCACCTCCCTCCCATGCCTCCTCCTCACAAGAAACCATTCATTTAAGAAATGAAAGAAAGCTTGTAGTAATGCCAAGTGTGCTTTGAAGAACACGTTCTTGAAAGAAACCACGACTTCAAGAGAGAAGCCGAGGGAAAAAAAATAGTTTAAAAAAAGGAAAGAAAATAGTAAAAAGATGATATTGACAGCTCGCTCTTCAATGCGAGAGGAACGCTGGTGGTGGCTCGCAGATTGAATACTGTAGGAATGAGCACGTATACATCACTTGAATAAATTATTTATATTTTTTTAGGTTTTTATTTTTCACGGAGGGATATATTTATGTAAAGTACAGTATACAATACACTTTAGAAACGGTTGGGTAAATGGGGTGTAAAGCGTGCCAAGTAAGGTCGAATGACGCAATACCTGTAATAGAACATAATATGTTTCTGACAGCGCTTCTTGGATAGCCCCCTACCTGCAGCCTCTTTCGTTCCTTTTACGGTACCTCCTTTCATATTCTCTTCCATCTTACTTTCCTTAACCTTCTACTAGCAATTGAGTCATGGTGCAACTGCTTTGAGGTTTTCCTCCTGTTACACCTTTCATTCCTTTCACTGTCAATTTCCGTTACAGCGCTGAGTGACCTCATAGGTCCCAGTGCTTCTTGGCCTTTGGCCAAAATTCCATATTCAGTTCAGTTTGGGTAGATACGTAAAACTGCTTTTAATGTGGAAGTTTATCTGCTAAAGGGGTTCATCCACTATTCACTAATTAGACTATGAATGTTGTATTGATTTTTAGTAAAAGTCTGAACATAACATCGACCATTATGTTGTTTTTTCACGATAATATTCATAAACAATAGAGCAACACTGAACAAACCTTGAACTGTGGGTATCACGAATAACTGCAGCCATCATCTGCTTAGGAGCCCCTCAGTGACGAGGTTGGTATGGTGTTTGCTTCCCACCTCAGTGGTCGCGGGTTCGATTCTCGGCCATTCCATTGAGGAGTGAGAGATGTGTATATCTGGTGATAGAAGTTCACTCTCAACGTGGTTCGGAAGTCACGTAAAACCGTTGGTCCCGTTTCTGAATAACCACTGGTTCCATGCAACGTAAAAACACCATACAAACAATCATCTGTTTAGGATCATTGGAAAGGAATTTGCAGACGTGTACGAGAGAGAGAGAGAGAGAGCGTGTATGATTTGTGTGTGTGTGTGTGTGAGCCCCCATCTAGCAGAGGTAACAGCAGCAGCCCCAAGAAAGTCTTAAAACTGAGAGGAGAGACAAGAAGACACTAATCCCCAGAGGTATGTCGAAATCCTGCCGTGATTTCATGACTGTACATTAATGCCTCTTGAAGCTATCATGAATCATATACTTTTATCTATTGGCGATGCTTAAAAAAAAAGAAAAGAAAAAAAACTTCATCAGCTCCCTCTGTTACTTCTTCTTCTTCTGAAGCGTCATGACGCTTAGATGCTTCGTCAGTTGGTAGTTCGATGGCAGAGGACAGAAGTCCTCAACCGCTTGTGTGTAGAAGTGCGCGTCTTGGAATCCATTTCTGTTTCGTGTTGACATATTAGTCCTTCGCGTACTGGCAGGTAGGTCGTGTGTCAAACTCATTAATTTAATATACGTGTTTTTGTTTTGTATATTTATAATTAATTTTGCAAGACAGAGTTCGTTCAGTAATTTTAGTGGTTAATGTATTGGTTTCTTGAAGAGAAAGAGAGACTGTGAATTAAATTTATTATTATTATTTAGAAGATTAACCCTATTCTTGTGGAACAAGTCCACCGAAGAGGCCATAGACTTGAAACTCAAGCTTCAAAAGAATACGGTGTTAATTACGAAGTGAGAGAAGGCCAAAGGAAATGCAGAAAGATAGATTAATACATATAGCTAAAATTGCATTCAGATTCAGGCATTCAGATGCCTGAATACAGGCTACTTCCTAACTTTTTTTTAAAAATACTAATCTTGCACCTACATAGAAAATTCAACGTTGAAATAATTATTGATAGCACTTTTTTTGTTTACCGAGATTTTCTATGTTGATAAATAAATTTTCATTTGGTTTATCAAATCACAATTATTTATTTTCAGGAAAGGACTAGAGATTTTTGTGTGATGCGTTTCTTATCTTCTGTTAACTTGTTCAGATATTTTGCCTAAGTTTACAGATGGTTCTCGTGTTGAAATACTTATAATGGTAATCAGATTGCAATTCTCCCAGGCATCCATTATATTATTATTATTTTTATTTTTATCTTTTTGCTCTATCACAGTCCTCCAATTCGACTGGTTGGTATTTATAGTGTGGGGTTCCGGGTTGCATCCTGCCTCCTTAGGAGCCCATCACTTTTCTTACTATGTGCGCCGTTTCTAGGATCACACACTTCTGCACGAGTCCTGGAGCTACTTCGGTCTCTAGTTTTTCCGGATTCCTTTTCAGGGATCTTGGGATCATGCCTAGTGTTCCTATGATTATGGGTACAATTTCCACTGGCATATCCCATATCCTTATTTCGATTTTCAGATCTTGATACTTATCCATTTTTTCCCTCTCACTTCAACTCTGGTTTCCCATGGTACTGCGACATCAACGAGTGATACTTTCTTCTTGATTTTGTCAATCAACGTCACGTCTGGTCTATTTGCACGTATCACCCTATCTGTTCTGATACCATAGTCCCAGAGGATCTTTGCCCGATCGTTTTCTATCACTCCTTCAGGTTAGTGCTCATACCACTTAATACTGCAAGGTAGCTGATGTTTCTTACACAGGCTACAGTGGAGAGCTTTTGCTACTGAATCATGCCTCTTTTTGTACTGGACCTGTGCAAGTGCCGGACATTCGCATGCTATGTGGTTTATGGTTTCATTTTTCGTATTGCACTTCCTACATATGGGAGAGATGTTATTTCCGTCGATCGTTCTTTGGACGTATCTGGTTCTTAGGGCCTGATCTTGTG
Organism: Macrobrachium nipponense; assembly: GCF_015104395.2. Taxonomy (NCBI): domain Eukaryota; kingdom Metazoa; phylum Arthropoda; class Malacostraca; order Decapoda; family Palaemonidae; genus Macrobrachium; species Macrobrachium nipponense. The sequence continues at coordinate 14,875,201 of NC_061098.1, forward strand.
CCGCTGTTATCATTCCTTCAGTTTCCTTCTTTAGCTCTCCATTATTATTATTATTATTATTATTATTATTATTATTATTATTATTATTATTATTATATCACAGTTATCCTATTCAACTTGGTGGTTTTCTCAGAGTGGGGTTCCGGGTTGCATCCTGCCTCCTTAGGAGTCCATCACTTTTCTCACCATGTGCGCCGTTTCTAGTAGCACACTCTTCTGCACGAGTACTGGAGCTATATACTTCGGCATCTACTATAGTTTTTCCAGGTTCCTTTTCAGGGATCTTGGGTTCGTGCCTAGCGTCCCTATGATGATGGGTATACAACTTCCACTGGCATATCCGATATCCTTCTTATTTCTATTTTCAGGTCTTGATACTTAACATTTATTATTATTATTATTATTATTATTATTATTAATTGGATTATTTGTTTTGTCACATGAAACGAGAAAAAATAACTATTATTAATTATTATTATATTAATTCTTCCATCACTTACATTGGATTATTTTTGTCTACAGAAAACGAGAAAAATTATTATTATTATTATTATTATTATTATTATTATTATTATTACTTACATAGGATTATTTTTGTCAACAGAAAACGAGAAAATAATAATAATAATTATTATTATTGTTATTATTATTATTATTATTATTATTATTATTATTATTATTATTATTATTATTATTATTATTAATTGGATTATTTGTTTTGTCAGCAGGAAATGAGAAAGATTGTGTATTATTATTTTTTTATTTTTTTTATTTTTGCTCTATCACAGTCCTCCAATTCGACTGGGTGGTATTTATAGTGTGGGGTTCCGGTTGCATCCTGCCTCCTTAGGAGTCCATCACTTTTTCTTACTATGTGCGCCGTTTCTAGGATCACACTCTTCTGCATGAGTCCTGGAGCTACTTCAGCCTCTAGTTTTTCTAGATTCCTTTTCAGGGATCTTAGGATCGTGCCTAGTGCTATGATTATGGGTACGATTTCCACTGCATATCCCATATCCTTCTTACTATTTCTATTTTCAGATCTTGATACTTATCCATTTTTTCCCTCTCTTTCTCTTCAACTCTGGTGTCCCATGGTATTGCGACATCAACGAGTGATACTTTCTTCTTGACTTTGTCAATCAACGTCACGTCTGGTCTATTTGCACGTATCACCCTATCCGTTCTGATACCATAGTCCCAGAGATCTTTGCCTGATCGTTTTCTATCACTCCCTCAGGTTGATGCTCGTACCACTTATTACTGCAAGGTAGCTGATGTTTCTTGCACAGGCTTCAGTTGGAGGGCTTTTGCCACTGAATCATGCCCTTTTTTGTACTGTTCTGTGCAAGTGCCGGGCATTCGCTTGCTATGTGGTTTATGGTTTTATTTTTCGTATTGCACTTCCTACATATGGGAGAGATGTTATTTCCGTCTATCGTTCTTTGGACATATCTGGTTCTTAGGGCCTGATCTTGTGCCGCTGTTATCATTCCTTCAGTTTCCTTCTTTAGCTCTCCCTCTGTAGCCATTGCCAGTGTCATCGTTGGCTAGTTCTTTAGTCTGTCTCATGTATTGTCCGTGCATTGGTTTGTTGTGCCAGTCCTCTGTTCTGTCTGTCATTCTCCTGTCTCTGTATATTTCTGGGTCTTCGTCTACTTTTATTAGTCCTTCTTCCCATGCACTCTTTAGCCACTCGTCTTCATTGGTTTTCAGATATTGCCCCAGTGCTCTGTTCTCGATGTTGACACAGTTCTCTATACTTAGTAGTCCTCTCCCTCCTTCCTTTCGTGTTATGTAAAGTCTGTCCGTATTTGCTCTTGGGTGTATGCTTTGTGTAATGTCATATGTTTCCTGGTTTTCTGATCTATGGTGCGGAGTTCTGCCTTCGTCCATTCCACTATTCCTGCGCTGTATCTGATTACTGGCACTGCCCATGTGTTTATGGCTTTTTATCATATTTCCGGCGTTGAGTTTTGACTTGAGTATCGCCTTGGAGTCTGCTATATTATTTCCTTTCCTGATCGTGTCCTTCATCTCTTGGTGTTTTATATCCCCTCCTTCCATTATTCCCTGGTATTTTGTATCCACTCTCATCTTTGTGTTTGATGTTGCTCCATCTGGTAGCTTTATCCCTTCAGTTCTCGTTACTTTGCCTTTTTGTATGTTGGACTGAAGGTGCAGTTTTTCTATTCCAAACTCCATCCTGATGTCCCCAGATACAATCCTTACAGTCTGGATTAGGGTATCTATTTCCTTGATGCCTTCTTACCATACAGCTTGATGTCGTCCATGAACATCAGATGGATGATTCTGTTGCCTCTTTTCTTGAGTTGGTACTTGGCATCTACCTAATATATACCTGTATCATCCATGGCTACTACGAAGAGTAGTGGGGACAGTGAGTCGCCCTGGAAGATCCCTCTCCTGGTATTAACCTCTGCTAGTCTTAATCCAGAGCTTGTAAGTATTGTATTCCAGTTTTGCACATTGGTATTGTTTTGAGGAAGCTGATGGTGTTTTCCTCTGCCCAATATTATTTTTTCAGGCATTCTATTAGCCATGTGTGTGGTATCATGTCGAAGGCTTTCTTATAGCTATCCATGCCATGCTTAGGTTGGTTTTCCTTCTCCTACTGTTCTTCATTACCATTTTGTGTCATATCAGGAGCTGGTCTTTTGTGCCCCTACACTTCCTTCTGCAGCCTTTCTGTTGGTGGGGGATGGTGTTTGTCTCCTCTAGGTATTTGTATAGCCTTTCACTGATGATATCTGTTAGTAACTTCCACATTATTGGTAGGCAGGTGATAGGCCTGTAGTTACTGGCTATATTTCCCTTACTCTTGTCTTTTTGTACTAAGGATGTTCTTCCTGTGGTCATCCATTTGGGTGCATGGTGATTTGATACAATGCTGGAGTCTTGTTCTGCTATTCGTGGGTGTAGGGCCTTGAAGTTTTTTGAGCCATTGGGATATCCATGGACTTCATCGGGACCTGGGGCTTTCCAGTTTGGCATTTTCTTTAGTTGGTGTCTGACTGTGTCTGTCGTGATCTCTGTGAAATCTTTGTTTTTATTCTCTCCCTGTTTTCTTCTTCCTTGACTACCTGGAGCCATGTTGCATGTTTGTTGGCTGTGTGCTACCGGATTGCTCCATATGTTTTACCAGCAGTCTCTTTACTTGGTTCGGCTTCAGGAATTTCTGGTGGTTGTCTTCCCCTTTTAGTTGGCTGTTTAGTCTTTTCTGGTTGGTTCTGAATAGTTTGTTCTGTTGGTATCCTTTATTCCTGTTCATGTACCGTTGGATCTTATGTCTTTGGCCTTAAGCCTCTGTTTTACATCTTCTATTGTGTTGTTTAGTCCCCTCTCTTGTACTTTGTATTTCTCGTTGAGTTCCTCCCTTGTTTCTTGCTTTCTTAGCCTTTTTTCTGCCATCTCTTTCAGTTTACTCAAGTCAGATCTCATCACCTGATTGTGCGGTCCAGGCGCCCTTTTGCAAGGAGGTTGCTGTTTTGGTTTCTGTTGGTTAGGTTGTGATGGTGGTGTTGGTGTTCGAATCCCCATCAGTTCTGCTACTAATCTTGCTCCTGCATATGCCAAGTTATTTGTTTCTGTGATACTGGTGGTGTGTATTATGCCAATTATTTCATTGACCTCACTTGTTTTCTGCCTTAATTTCTTGGTGTTGTAGGCTTTCATGGAGGGGATCTTTGTTCTCTCTGTATCTGGCTCCATCCATTGTCTAATCTTTTCTACCCATTCCGTCCTCTCTGTTACTTCGTCGGTGTTTCTTCGTGTGTCGTTGTTTGATTATTATTATTATTATTATTATTATTATTATTATTATTATTATTATTATTGTTGTTGTTGTTGTTGTTGTTGTTGTTGTTTTGTTGTTGTTGTTATTATTATTGTTATTATTATTATTGTTATTATTGATTATTATTATTATTATTATTATTACTCCATCACTTACGTAGGATTATTTGTTTTGTCAACAGGAAATCTCCAGTAGGATGGCAGGAGTGACGTCCACAGTCCACATCCTACACTCACTCCAAGGCAGGAGATTTGTGGTTCCTTCAGTCATCCACAGTAAGTCAAAGTATATTGTTATAACCTACCTCTTAATTATATTTTAGTGATCGTGAATTTTTTCAATTTTTTTTTCATTACTATTATCATTCCTTCTTCGCCTAATCACACATTTCTTCGGAGAGAGAGAGAGAGAGAGAGAGAGAGAGAGAGAGAGAGAGAGAGAGAGAGAGAGAGAGAGAGAGAGAGAGAGCAAAGCGATAAAGGTTCCTGTCTGTTATCATTCACCCTTTAATTTTTCCTTTAGCCCTCCTTAAGTATCTATAAACCTTCGCATATCTCCGCCTAGCGGATCGGAATGGTCCATTTCTCCCAAAAATATTGAACCCCGGGTCTGTAACTAACCACCTTTGTGGATGTCGACTTCGTAGACCTCCTCCTATGTAGATGTTTTGACGCCCTTTTAGCGCTGAAATCGAAGCCTGGGTCTAAGTAGAGCATGTCTGCTTATTCCATACGAATTAGAGTTCATCTTCTGAATATAATAATAATAATAATGACCCATGTATTTTTGACAGCGCGTCATTCGTTTCCCCTTAGAATTGCCGTAAATTATATAACGAACACGGACCTATAAGCGCCTCAGTGGCGTAATCGGTATGGTCTTGGCCTGCCCCTCCTCGGTGGCTGCGAGTTCGATTCTCGGGCATTTCCACTGAGGGGTTAGATTGTTTGTTTGTATGGTGTTTTTACGTTGCATGGAACCAGTGGTCAATTCAGCAATGGAACCAGCGGCTTTACGTGACTTCCGAACCACGTCGAGAGTGAACTTTATCACCAGAAATACACATCTCTCACTCCTCAATGGAATGGCCGGGAATCGAACCCGCGACCACCGAGGTGAGAAACAAACACCAAACCAACCACGCCACTGAGACATGTATTTCTGGTGATAGAAGTTCACCTTCGACGTGGTTCGGAAGTCACGTCAAGCCGTTGGTCCCGTTGTTGAATAACCACTGGTTTCATGCAACGGAAAAACCCCACACAAACAAAAACAAACACGGACCTATATGTTGGCTTCCACAACATAGCGTTCAAACGCTATCTCTCTGTGGATTGTGGATTCCTAACCTCGCTAACGTACGTTACAAACGCGATAAAGGTCGATAAATGAAACGCTTACTCGTGTGACTTTTAAGAACACTCGGTTTATAAATTCAAGAGCAACGAAGAATAGTAATGAGGAAGTGTAGTAGGTCAGTATACTGCTGTAGTATGACGTGCAAAATGAAATATATACAAAAAAGTGTAAGCCATGTTAGACGTTAGGTAATAAATATCGCCAGGGAAACGATATACGTATATCAGTGGCATGTTAAAATAGGATAGATTATAGAAGTAAGATGAAAGAGAATATGATCGGAGGTAAAGTAAAAAAAAAAAAGATATGAAACGGGTTGCCGCTGTACAGAACAACCTCAAGTAATGCCTACAATGCACAGCATGAGGCGCACTGCTAGCACTACCTTCCTCATACACCGTCCCTTTATACCGTCTAGTCTATTCACAAGCCATAACCACCAATCCCGTTGATTTCAAACTCCCGTTTAAATTTAGGGCATCTGAATTATTTGGGTCTGTGCTTGTCCATCAATCATGATCTTTCACTGTTGACCGCAGAGGAACAGTCTCTCTCTCTCTCTCGAGTTATCTCGATATCGATTTTACTTGCACTAGTTTATCAGCTTGGTCTAGTGGCCTAGACTCGCCACTCTTTATTCCCTATCATTTTGTATATTTTCATCGATTCATAGGCCTAGTTATTACCTACGGGCTCCCATAATACGAGTAATAATGATTTTGGATTGGAATTATAACATCCTGCCATTTTTACCATTATTTTGTATATTTTTTCATCGATTCCTAGGCCTAGTTATAACTTACGGCCTCCCATAATACGAGTAATAACGACTTTGGGTTGGAATGATAATCTCCTGCGTTGTTCCTCTCTCTTTCTCTCTCTCTCCCGTTCTTTTTCATTAAATAACCCCCAACATACAGCGCTGGCATGAGCCCTTGTCATCCCACACGTAACGGTTAATTGAATGAACCAAAATCACCACTTGTTAACCAAGCATTGCGTTTAATGCCGTTTCTCTCTCTTATCTCTTTTAATATTTAACCGATACGATTAACACCATTCTAACATCATTCCTTCAGAGTTCAGAGGCTTGTCTAGTAGAGCGATAGGTGACACGTGCGATGGTGTGGTGTTCCTCCCGTTTGATGTATACTCTATTTTTCCGCATATAAACCCTCTTTTGCAGTTACGTGACCTTCGTCTATTTCCTCCTCGCACGGGAATAGAGGTGCTCTGCCCCGCGGCTCTAGAGGCGAATTTGGCCTCCGTCCGGAGCGAGTGTCGATCTGGACGAGTTACCAAGTGCGCGTTTTTTCCACACGCTAATATTTATCAGTTACGTGAGTGAGTGGTTTGAATGATGATTGTAGGTGGGATTTCATGATGATTATAATGTTTTATAATGAGTTTATTCATGTATTCATAATGATAACGATCGCTTTGCGACGGGAGACCAGATATATTCGACAAATGAACATCTGGCATCACGGGCCGTCTCGCTAACGCATGGTGTAGGCAGAGCTAGAGTATAGAGAGAGAGAGTCTCTGTCTCTCTAGGGCAGAGCCAAATGTGCCGTAGTGGTAGTGCTGGTCCTTTGTTGCTACCGATGCAAAAGCCCGCCGCCTCCTCCTCCAGTACGCTACCACGTGCAGGTGTTGTCATTCGATGGGGACACGCGCAGCATGCACCCGTGAGCTTGTTGACTTAGGAGGAGCGCGCCCGCCGGAGTGACCGAACTATACGTATATATACATACTTCGACGGGAAAAGTATATACTACAAAGCAGAGGAAAGGTTCTTCCTCCTCCTTCTCCTCCCCCAGGCGGGATTTCGCTGTGAGTCGTGCTGCTGGGGTCTAACCTTTCTTATGATGAATGAAAAGGCATCGTGGTTATGACCGAACTTTCCATATTATTATTATTAATTTAAATATTAACGCAGCGCTGTCGTATCGAGCCATGCCCTTTCGTCGTTAAGGTGTTTAAACGCAATCAAGATTCTGAAAAGTCGCAGGGAAGTTTGAGCTTAGTTTCGGGGCAGTTTTTATTGAAAAAAAGTAGAGGTTTTAAAATTGAAGTTTTGCGTAGTCTGGGGCCAGTCCGTCGTAAGACATCCCTCCTACTGTATATATGCCAAGAATTTTATTCCTCCCAAGTTTGTGTTTCCAACGTCGTTACAGCTGCTCTCACACAAGTGCGACGTTGGCTATCTTTCCCCATCGGTTGCTGCCATTTCTTCTTAGTAAAGGTAAATATTATCATAAAATGGTCGGTTTTAATAGTTTTAAAAGACACTCAAGTTCTTGCCGGTTTTAATAGTTTTAAAACACACTTTTAAGTATTTGTAGTAATACATTTTGTTCGGTTGAAAGCAAAGCTGTAGCTTAATTCGTCTTGATGAGGGAGACTTAGCCAAACGGAAGGTAGGAACGCCACATATTGTTATAAGTATTATAGACTACGCTGTTGGTGCATAAATAGTATTTAGGAGAATTGCATGCGTTATTTCATTTATTTTTAATTATATATATAATATATACATATATATGTGTATATATATAATTTTTTCAGTTATTATGTTAAAGTTTCGTCAACTTTTTACGACTCAAATTAACGCTAACTTCTCTCCATGTTCCCGGTGATGAGCCAACATAATTGAATCAGGTTTGGCGAAGTTTGATCGTCGATATAGTAGGTTGTCGAAGGCTACTTAGAGAATGAGGTGAATTATGAATATAAGTAGGTGATGTTGAAGAAGAATAGTAGGACATTAAACTTTGTTAGGAGCTCAGGTCTACTTATTATTGAGTTACATAGGCCGATAAGTTAGTGCGGTTTCAACTTTGTATTGATATTATTTGAATACATTTCGAGCGGGTTATGGTAGGCTTATTATTCTTTTGTTTCCGGTCAATTGACGAATGGTCACAGCAATTCAGTGTTCGATATTAACCAAACATGTAAAGTGATCTAATTATGAGTTAGCTCTCCCCATTTCAATAGTGATTTAGTTTCTTCCAGACTTAGTTGCAGCTGTCTTTAGCAATACTATGCCTATGGCTGTCGCATGATAGATTAGCTGGGTGGTGACGCTGTTCAACAATTTTAAATTATTTCCCTACAAATAAATCCACTTAACTGTTTCAATATTTCTATCAATTACATATTTGTGTGCATGTGGTGGTGAATTTAAGTATATTAGCATGGATACCTTAGTTTTGGCGTCCAATAACTAGACCTGTGATGTTATACAAAAATGCTACTGCACTGACAGTGGAATTAATTTGTTTTTGGTAATGGAATCGATTGATGTATTCATGAGGGTGGTCACTCTAGCCCCTGGTTCGAACTTTTAAATTTTACTTTGTATCAGATGGATTCGGAATATCGACCTCTTTATTTCGTTACTTTATATAGCATTTTTTTTTGTGATAGTACTTTGTTGATAGTTTTTTCCCGGTTTTTTTGTGATAGCACTTTTTTGATGTTTTTTTTCCTGCTTATGATGCCGTTATCGCTTAGCGTTGCATGTTTATTTGAAATAAGGTTTTGCAGTCGTTTCCTTCTAGATTGAAAATATAAAAACAAAAAATATGACTATAACAATAATCATGTTCTCAAAAAGATTTACGACTTGTTTTGCTTGCAATGAATGTATGAGTATTCGTATTTATTTATGTACTTAAGCGTTTCCGTACTATAGACATTTTTGTAGTACCATGTAAGTTTACACATACGGGTAAAATATACATTTTTTTCTCTAGTCCTATAGTGATGATAATAAAGTATAGGCTTCCCCGTGAAAATTCCAATACAGTGACAAGGTTTGGGTAGCAGAGAAGAGGGTCCTCTCTCTCTCTCTCTCTCTCTCTCTCTCTCTCTCTCTCTCTCTCTGTCGAACTTAGGCTTAGTCTACCAATAAGGTCGTAGTTGGTATACTGGCTATGGGGGCTTTAGGTGTGTGTGTCTGGGACGGGGTGGGGGGGTGTGTGTCTTGTCTCTGGGGTGTGGGTGGTTGTCCGTCTAACCCGTGTTATTGGATTCCTGGACTTGTTTTTTCAGCAGGGGGTGGGGGGAAGGGGCTTGGGAGAGGGGGTAGGGGGAACTCCGTTGGTAACCGTTTCTGGTTAAGGTTTACAAATTGTAAGTTTTCTCTCAACTCTTTTACTTCTTTATTCTGTTCGTCAGGTACGTGTTGCGAAGAGAGAGAGAGAGAGAGAGAGAGAGAGAAAGAAAGAGAGAAAGCTCTGCGCCGCCGTACTGAAGTAATTGTGGGATACCCGGAAGTAATTACGCTATTAATTCGTATGTGCGTCGACCCTAGAATCATGGTAGAAGAAACACCTAAGTAGAAGTAGTACTAGGTATACGGCGACCATTATGTCCGTCTCTCCCTCTTAAGCATGTTTAGGCTTATCTCTCTCTCTCTCTCTCTCTCTCTCTCTCTCTCTCTCTCTCTTATTTTAAAAAGGATTTTCTCCAAGGCTTAGATCTCGGAAGTCCGCTATATATACTTGAGGCCAAGCACCGGGTCTCTCTCTGAATTCATCACAAAACAGAACCGCAGTGTAGCCCGCCACAACTAATGAAAATCAATGGAAGAGACCCCCTTAACCATCCGACGTTTCTCTCTCCTCTCTCTCTCTCTCTCTCTCTCTCTCTGGTACGTTGCTGCGGTGAAACGATGAAAGAATATTTTTGTGGTATTTAGATACGATGTAAGTACTAACAAGGATTGGGATTCATGGCCTAATCTCTTCTCTCTCTCTCTCTCTCTCTCTCTCTCTCTCTCCGGTACGTTGTAGCTATGAAAGGTAGAGGCAAAGAGTGAGGAATGTAACTTAGTACCAGCAACAACCTTTTATGTGCTGCCTGATTTTTTTTAACTTCTCTCTCTCTCTCTCTCTCTCTCTCTCTCTCTCTCCTTTGCTTTCGTATGTTGAAGTCTGGAAAGAAGTTTCGGATCCTTTTCTTGAAAGTTTTTAAGAAAATTTGGGGTTTCCTTCCAGTCCCCAAAAAACATTGGCGACACTGACGTTTCTTGATGGCGCTGTGGTTGACCAGTCCAGCTTCGAAAGAACTACGTAGCTTTTACCATATTCCTTTCAGTTTTAGGGGAGAATTAGGATCGTGCCTAATAGTGTCCCCGGGCCCCCAGGGTTTTTTTTTTCTGGGGGGGGGGGGGCTCGTTTTTCTAGTAGTAATATTTCTTGGGGGTCATTATCGTCGTGTTACAGTCTTTTGTTTATGTTTTTACAACAATCCCCAAACGGGCTAGTACTAAACACACCGCAAAGGTGGATACGTACAGTTATATCCCCGCGGGGGTGGGGTGGAGAGGCGGTTCACTATCTAAAGGAAAGATCCGAGAATTATTTAAACGAATTATAGTACAGTCTGTGTTTACTTTAGGTATCAAGAATGTGCTATGCTATTGAGGATGAGTACGCATCCTTTTTATTCATAACCTGGAACACGGTCAAAATACCATCTTGGTTCTCTCTCTCTCTCTCTCTCTCTCTCTCTCTCTCTCTCTCTCTCTCTCATTAAAGGTTTTACAACCAAAATTCCATTCTGTGATTCCACTTAGCATATAATTTAACCTTATTATATATATATATATATATATATATATATATAATATATATAATACATATATATATATACATATATATATATACACACGTATATATATATACATATATATACGTATATAATATTCATTTTTGAAGCTATTTCGCCACCAATCGTTCCGTTTATCGCTTTATTATGCAACTTTTAAGATAAAAGCATTTCTTTAAGCATGTCTGAACAGTGGCTAAACATTCACTAAGTGTATTTTTTTAATATTTTTCAGTTTTAACTTACTTTTAAGATAAATATTTCTATATGCGTCCCTGAACAATGGCTAAACAATCATATTAAAGTATATTTTTTAATGTTTTTTAATTTTTAACATATTTTGCCAATGATGCTATTTATTCCTTTATTATGCAACTTCTAACATTAACCATTTGTTAAATCATTTATATATAAAGTAAAAAAGAAAAAAAAATAGGAATTAGGAAAACGAAAATATTTCGATATGAAATAAAAGATAGAGAGAGGAGACGAGGGAAAGGTGAATAAGAAGAAGGAGAGAAGGAAATTGATAAGACGATAAACGTAGGAATTAGGAAAACGAAAATATTTCTATATAAGATAAAAGATAAAGAGAGGAGACGAAGGAAAGCTGATTAAAAAGAAGGAGACAGGAAACATTGAATAAGACGATAAATGTAAGAATTAGGAAAACGAAGATATTTTGATATATTAAATAAAAGATTAGAAAGAAAAGAAGATAGAAAGGCGAATAAAAGCGGGAGTTGGCATAACGAGAAATAAAGCAGAAAATTGCGATGGTGATAATCATATGAATTAATAGGAGATAATATTAGAAAGAGAAGAAGATGGAAAGGCGAATAAAAGGGGGAGTTGACATAACGAGAAAGAAAGGAGAAAGTTGAGATGGTGATAAACGTTGGAATTAGAAGAAGAGAAAATATTCAGACATAATGAAAAAGATAATTTAAAAATATCCAGAATAGATAAGACGAACGCTTAAGACGTCATAATGACGATGGTAGAAGGAAAGAAGACGGAAAAAGTAGAAGAGTGAGGTAATTATGGGAAGAAGGAGGCCTTATAATTAGGGAGGAGAATAGTAATAAGAGGAAACCCTTGAGACGGGGCAAGAGAGAGAGAGAGAGGAGGTTGGAGGTGGTCTCATGTCTTTTATGTGTGATATGTGGTGGTGAAATTCTTCGAAGTTTGACTTCTTTGAGAATTAATATTTTTTCCTCTTGATTTTATATATTTCCTTCTTGTTGGCACTCGAAATCGATCTGTATTTATTGTGGAATTACTTTTAAAGTCTTGTTTGATTTTATAACAATTCTTCAAATTTTGACCTCTCCGAAAGTAAATATTTTTTCTATTGATTTTATATATTTCTTTCTTGTTGGCACTCGAAATGATCTGTATTTATTGTGGAATTACTTGCAAGTTTTTTAAAATTACTTTTAAAGTCATGTTTTGTCTTATAAGAATTCCTTTTATGTAATATGTGAAGATAATTTTTTAAAAATTATCTTTTAAAGGAACTCGAAATCTATCTGTATTTATTGTGGAATTACTTGCAAGTTCTTTTTTTTTCTTGTGGAATTACTTTTAAAGTCTTGTTTTATTTTATGAGAATTCCTTTTATGTAATCTGCGGAGATAATTTGTAAAAATTTATATTTTTCGATAGATTTCCTTTTAGAAGAACTCGAAATCTATTTGTTTTTATTGTGGAATTACTTGCAAGATATTTTTTTGCGGAATTACTTTTAAACTTGTTTTATTTTGTAAGAATTCCTTTATGTAATCTGTGAGGATAATTTTTAAAAATTTATATTTTTGATAGATTTCCTTTTAAAGGAACTCGAAATCTGTTTTTATTGTGGAATTACTTGCAAGTTCTTTTATTTTGTGGAATTACTTTTAAATTTTAATTTAGAATTCTCCAAAGTTTGATCTCTCTGAGAATGCATTATTTTTCTTCTGTTGATTTTATATATTTCCTTCTTGTCCGCACTCGAAATCGATATGTATTTATTGTGGAATTACTTGCAAATTCTCGTTTGTTTTGCTTTTTTGTGGAATTACTCATAAAGTCTTGCTTTATTTTATAAGAGTTCTTCGAAGTTTGACCCCTCTGAGAATGTGGTATTTATTTGTCTTGATTTCATATAATTCCTTCTTGTCCGCACTGGACTCATTTATCGCCTCATATTCGACGTCGTATCGCTAATTGAGAGTGATTTCAGTCCGCGTCGCCAGAACGACCTTTTTTTTTTAACGACTTGTGAAATCGACGACTCGGGGATTTTAATCGCTTCGGCAACGACCCACTAGACGTGGCGACAGGGAGGAATACAGGACCTGAACGAAGGTGAAAAAGCCGTTCTCGAGAAAGTGATTTTGCTCTGTTGTTTATTAATATAGTTTAACAACGCCTAAAAGTAACGGTCTTCCGTACTTATGTAAACATTGTAATGATTGTATAGATACTAAGTATATATATATATATATATATATATATATATATATATATATATATATATATATATATATATAATATATATATACACGTCTAATAAAAGGTGCCCATAAAAACGCCAAAATATAGAAAGTAAGAACTATAGTAGATTCACATCAACCGCGCATCTAATGTCTAGGCCAGTCCCTTACGACGCTCCTGATTGGCTGTTGATAAGCCAGTCACAGGGCTGGAAACTCTCC
>NC_061098.1:14893700-14927344 GCF_015104395.2 Macrobrachium nipponense
TTGTGCGTGTATGTGTGTGTCTGTGTGTTTTGTCGATTCGCTGCACTTTAGACTTATTTTATTTTCGTGTTGTTAATAATAATAATAATATTAATAATAATATGTTTTTGAGTGTGAATGAGTCGTCTCCTTCGATTTCTGTCCATGCAGATTCAAAATTGAAATATCTATTTGCTAACGGATGATTGGATTTTGGCTGAGAATTGTAAAATCAAAGGCGTCTAAATTGTCAAATGTTTTTTGTCGTTTTCTTAGAATTCTGTACGAGTCGAATGAGTATAAGTTTAGTTGGATCCATAAAATTAAAACTATCCTTGATTCATGTGGTGGAATGTCAAATATATGGGAACATCCAGAAAATTTCAGTCACACGTGGATAATAAATAGCCTAGAAATGAAACTCAAAGATATAGAGACAACAGTGGCATGCAGAAGTAGAAAGAAATATATTGTGTAGTAATTATAAACTTTTTAGGACTGAATTTGGCCAAGAAAAGTATATTATGAATTTATATATACCAGAAAGAATTGCCCTTAGTAAATATAGGTGTGGTACCCACAAACTTCCCGTAGCAACTGAAAGATATTCTGGGCAGGAGAATCAGCACCCTTGCAGACTATGTAACAGCATTGAAGTTGGGGATGAATATCATTATGTTTTAGTTTGTCCTGTGATTAGAGAAATAAGAGAGAGATACCTAAAGCCCTACTATTGTAGGAGACCTACCACTTTTAAATTCAATCTGCTCCTCAATACAAGTTGTGCTAGAGAATTGAAAAGACTTGCAAAGTTTGTTAACGTTATAATGTCTTTATTTTAGATTTAATACTTTCTAGAATTTTCATTATTCTGGTATTATTTTCGATGCATGTACTTTCCTTAGTCAGAATACCTTTTATGCTTTAAATATGCACTTGCTAAATATATGTGTATATAGTCAGAATACCTTTTATGCTTTAAATATGCACTTGCTAAATATATGTGTACATAAATATAGTTGTAATCTACTGGTCTCTTCTTTTTGTCCTTTTTGTGTAAAATATATATAGTATTTGTGTAATTTTGTAATTCTCATATCCCGGAAGGGGTCGATAGAATAAAATTTGCATTTGCCTTTGCCTTTTGCCTCGTTCTCATTTATACCTTTTAATACCATATCTTTCCCTACACAATCACGCCATCCCTTTCTTGGTCTTCCCTTCTTCCTTCTACCCCGCACTTCCATTTCCATCGTAGTCTTCCAACATGACGTTCCTCCCTTCGTAATAGGTGTCCATACCATCTAAGCCTCCTTCCTGTATTTTCTTCGATATTTCAACTACCTTTGTCGATCCTCTTATAGACTCATTTCTAATCATATCTTCCCTTGTTACTCCCGACATCCATCTCAACATTCTCATTTCTTCTACATCCATCTTCTTCTCTGTTTTCCTCATACTTGCTGTTTCTGTTCCATATAACATTGCTGGTCTGACCACCGTCCTATGGAACTTTCCTTTCAATTTCAGAGGGACCTTCTTGTCACAGAGGACCCCTGATGCAGACCTCCAGCTATTCCATCCTGCCTGAATTCGATGTCTCACCTCTTTGTCCATAATAATAATAATAATAATAATAATAATAATAATAATAATAATAATAATAATAAAAATAACAACAACAACAACAACAATAGTAATGTAATTCCTCCATTTTGGAAGGAGAATACATATCACGCAAAATTAATGTGGATTATATTTTAAATTTTAAAAAACGTAAAATGTGATTTTTTATTTTAGATCGTGATGTGAAAATAAAGATTATCGTCATGAAAATACTGTAAGGAGAATATATACTCCCCCCCCCAAAAAAAAACTATATGATTGTATTTTTGTAAACAAAAGGCACAAAAAAAAAAAAAAACATCATATGTGGGTGGTGTTTTCAGAAACGTGAGGAAGTCACGACATTTGATCTAAGAAATCGCATGGCCAGCCACCAGTAGGCAGAAAGTTTTTGTCTCGTATCAAGGATTCTTGTGATGCGGGAAAGGAAAATTAACTCTAGGTATGATTCAGGCCTCCCGCAAGACAACAGAAGTGTTCGTGTGGTTCGGAAACGCCTTGTGAGGATGATCGTATATATATATTATATATATATATATATATATATATATATATATATATAGATATATATATATGTGTGTGTGTGTGTGTGTGTGTCTGTGATTGTGTATGTATATAAACTCTTGAGACATTACCCCATGAAATATATATATATATATATAATATATATATATATATATATATATATATATATATATATATATATATAAAGGTATTTTGCCACGAAGGTGTGGCTTCCCTCAGGCGACTCCTCCCTTCTGTAGAGTGAAAATCGCCCTTATTGCTTGCTAATTTTGTAGTGTCAGTTTGTTTATTAAGCTTTCTATTGACTATGTTGTTCTCTGTAAAATCAGTTTGCCTCAGTAAAGGGTCCGAACAGGACCGAAAGTACTTGGCTATCTCGCTTTTTCTTTTTTTCCTTTCGTGGCAATAAACCTTTATTTATACATAGCATCAGGTTTTATATACTTCATGATCAAGTATTCATATATATATAAATATATTAATATATATTATATATATATATATATATATATATATTATATATATATTCTTAGGCTTTATATTCTTATTCTTCGATAAATGACGAATATCCTGGACGGAACGGAGTGAATCGTATATATAAACTCTTCAGACGTAACCCCATTAAAATATGTATATATATTATATATATATATATATATATATATATATATATATATATATATATATATATATATATATATATTCTTAGGAGATTGGAGATTATATCCTTAATCTTTGATAAATGACGAACATCCAGGACGGAACGAAGTCCAAGAAAGCTTCTGTGTGCTTTTTCGCTTACTCGGGGAGTAAACCTACAAGTTACTCTGCTGTTGTTATTGTTGTTGGTGATGGAAAAGCCTAAAATAAAATAAAGTTCTGAAAAAAAAAATAATGCCCATGTTTAACAGTAGGACAAGAAAACTGGTTCAGAAAACAGCACAGAACAAGGGACGGTGACCCCTAAAAATCTTGTGAAACTAGCAGGATACTGAAAAAAAGTATATAAGAAAAAAAACTCAAGGATCTTAAAAAAATATATATGAAGAAAAAGTAAATATTCTTCGTTCCCTGTGACCGAACCGTCATCCCCTTGGAAGGGATCTTGTGAATGGTGGTGATATGTTTTGAAAAGGGTCTTTGCCTGTGATTTAGGGAGAATTAGCCTAAACTGGTCCTTAATTCCTTTTTCTAGGTGGCCTTGAAAACTCTCTTCGCTCTGAGTTAGTGGGGAGGGGTAATGAGGGGCAGGGGGGGGTGAGGGTAGGGGGAGGCGTGCCAGTCGAATGGAGTAAAAGGAAAGTGGATTGCCATGGGTAAGAATGAACTTGGAAGAATGAAGAAGGAATGGGAAGAAGAAAGAGGGGAATGAAGGTTGGAGATAGAGAAAGGGTTCTTGATTATAAAAAGAGAGAGAGAGAAGAGGCAAGAAGAGAATAAAGGGAGGAGATAGAGAAGGGCTTTTTGACTAAAAAAAAAATAGATTAAAAAGGAAAAGAGGCAAGAAGAGAATGAAGGTTGGAGATAGAGAATGGGTTCTTGATTTAAAAAAAAAAATGAAAAATAAAAATAAAAAATGGTTGGATGAGTGGAATGATGGATATCACTGAGAGGAGAAATGTCGAAAAAAAGCGAAAAATTAAAATGAAAATATACATCCGAAAGATAAGATTATCACACGATGTGGGTTCATTGTTAAAATTTATCGGCGTATCGCATTTAGAGGTCACAGACATGAAGAGAATGGGACCAGTTTCGTGATGCCTGAAGGTTAAGTTTATAATGGTCATTGTTATTCTGTCGAATTTCTTGGAATAAAAATGATTCGTGAAAATGATTCGTACCGAATGCAGATGCTAAAGCGTTTTTGTTTTTGTCGACAAAAGTAAAACAATAACAAAAACACCGAAGTTTCTTCGGTACAATCGAGTTTTCTGTATGAGCGAAGGCCCATGAAGCTTTCAGCCACGCCCCCGGTGGTGGCCTGTGTTTAAGCTTTGCCAGACGCACGATTATGTTCTAAGCTTAACCTTGAATAAAACAAAGACTACTGAGGCTAGAGGGCTGCAATTTGGTATGTTTGATGATTGGAGTAAGCCTACAAAACACTTTATTGTTAATATTGTTCTTGTTGTTCCTGTTGAAGGGGGTTAGGAAAGGCCTATGGAGGAGTAAAAAGGTCTGAAAAAAGTGTTTCGCGTTTTGAGTTAAAGATACAGGAATTTTAGGATAGGATGTTTATGATTTATTTATTAGAATGAAAATGTCAAAAATCAATTATGTGCATGTTAAGCAGCACAGAACAATTATCTCTTAATAAAATATAACGTATTCATTTTCATTTTCGTTGGCGAAACAAGGCTCTATTTAACAGTAGGTTTTAGCATTCTCCCCAAGTAAGCTGGAGGTCGGTTCATGTTTTAATTCATAACGGTGGTTATAAAACACCTTTGAATTTTTATTTCTCATTAAATATAATAAGATAACGCGTATTTATTTTAATTTCTGTTGGTGAAACAGCGCTCTGTTTGACCGTAGATTTTAGCACCCTCCCTAAGTAAGTGCCTCAGTGGCGTGATCGGTATGGTCTTGACCTGCCACCTCGGTGGCCGCGATTTCGATTCTCGGGCATTCTACTGAGGGGTGAGAGATGTGTATTTCTGATGATAGAAGTTCACTCTCGACGTGGTTCGGAAGTCGCGTATAAAGCCGTTGGTTGGTCCCGTTGCTGAATAACCTTACTGGTTCCATGCAACGTAAAAACACCGTACAAACAAACAAAAACAAAGTAAGATGGTGGTCGGTTCATTTTTTTTTATTCATAACGGTGGCTATAAAACACTTTTTGAGTTTGTAAAGGCTAGAAGTTCATGGCTCAACGATGTTGCTTTCACTTTTACAGCTGTCTGGAAGAGAATCGTGTTTTCAGTCGGTGTTATGTCAGCATAATTGAAGATCTCTTTCTATTTATATACGTGATGCGTCCTTGACTGAATTCGCAGGACGAGTTCAGTCTCGTTGGGATATTCAGCTCCGAAAAAGCTCGAAATTCGGTTTGGAATCTTTCAGTTGATTTCTTCTTTTTAATGTAATAGTTTTCAAGCAACGAATTTATTTAGATGTTTATTTATTTTATTTTATTTTTTATTTCAACGCGAAATTCGGTTTTGAGTATTTCAATTGATTCCTATTTCAATTTAATCGTTTGCAAGCTACGAATTTATTCAGATATTTATTTATCTTATTTTATTTTATTTCAACGCGAAATTCGGTTTTCAATATTTCAATTGATTACTTTTTAATGTAATCGTTTCAAGTCCCGAATTTAATTAGATTTAGATTATTTCATTTTATTTTATTTCATTTTATTTTTTATATTTCATGTCAAATTCGGTTTTGAATTTTTCTGTTGATTCCTTTTTTAATTCAATCGTGTCCAAGTCACGAATTTATCTAGATTTTGATATATTTTATTTAATTGTATTTTGCGTTATTGTTACGTTTATTTAAATTGTAAGTTGGGTATTGTATTTAATTTTATTTCATTTTATTTTTCCTTGGTGGTTTCATTTTTAAATTCAGTTACTTTCAAGCCGCCAATTCTTTTATAATTAAGTTTAATTTATTTGATTTGATTTTTAAGTTCGTTTCAAATTTTGATTAATTTTATACAATTTTGTTTCGTTATATTTCTCCTTGTGGTTTCAGTTTTAAATTCAATTACTTTCAAGCCACGAATTTTAAAAAAGTTTGGTTTAATTGAACTAATTTTTAAAGTTTGTTTTAAATTTTGAGTTATATATATTTAATTTTATTTTTTATTTTTATTCCTCCTAGATAAATAAATCAGAAGAAACTGTAAGAGAGGAGAGAAAAGGTTGAGATTAATCAATAACAAAGTGATAAACCTGGACAATAATGAAAGAATCTAAAAACCAGAAATACAGGACATCTCCTATTTAAATGATCAGGCTTTCGATTTGAACTCTGACGACAACGAGACACATATACGTCAGATTACCGTGACAGACGGAGACCTTTTCAAAGGTGAATGATGTTTTGAAGGCAGACGAGGGCGATGATCTTAAATACTATTGGAAAACTGAACTCGGCCCAGAGGGAAGGGGTCACTCGTAAGTCCAAAAATCCTAGACTATGCTTTGCCCCTGGTAATAATTTAATTCTCTCTCTCTCTCTCTCTCTCTCTCTCTCTCTCTCTCTCTCTCTCTCTCTGTTGGAATTTAGCCGATGTATCGTATCCTGGGTACTTTTAATATATATATATATATATATATATTATATATATATATATATATATATATATATATATATATATATATATATATACATACGTATCAGTGATGTGTGTGTATTTACATCTTTAATTATTTTATTTATTATTTTATTTTATTTTATTTTTATTTATTTATTTATTTATTTATTATTTATTCCTATTGCAGCACATCTAAGCAGGAACTAAATTTAAATTCCAGCAAATAATACACAAACCCCAGTTCAGTCGACTTACGCTACCAATTACGTTCATTGAGATCATTATGCCGGCCCTTACGAACACACGGACACACACACACATACACGACTTTATGAATGATTTACTCTGTGAATTACTCTCCCATTCACAAGTCGTGTGTCAATGACCTTTGGTTGAACTTGAGTCTTGTGGGGAGGGGGGAAATGAGGTAGTTCACTATATCAGTAAGTGTGCCTCGATTATTCTGTTAGTTGGACGAGAGAGAGAGAGAGAGAGAGAGAGAGAGAGAGAGAGAGAGAGAGAGAAATTCAAGTTTAAAAAAAAAAATTGCTCTTATCATATGTGATGATTTCTGAATCTCGTCACAACAAAAAAATTTGTCTGCAGAGAGAGAGAGAGAGAGAGAGAGAGAGAGAGAGAGAGAGAGAGAGAGAGAGAGAGAGAGAGAGAGAAATTCAAGTTTACAAAAAAAATTTGCTCATCATTTCTGATGATTCCTGAATCTCGTCATAGTAAGAAAATATGTCTGCAGAGAGAGAGACAGAGAGAGGAGAGAGAGACCGAGAGAGAAATTCAAGTTTACACAAAAAAAAAATTTGCTCTTATCATATGTGATGATTTCTGAATCTCGTCATAGCAAAAAAAAAAAAAATGTCTGCAGAGAGAGAGAGAGATTAGAAAAACCTAGCTGATGCAGAAAAAAAAAAAGCTGTGCTCTTTTCATTTCTAAACCTCAAGACGGACCGATATAATAATCTATCCTCCTCAGAGAGAGAGAGATAGAGAGGGAGAGAGAGAGAGAACTTTGGCGACAGCGTCGGAACGTCCAGACAAGTTTATGTGTCTTTCCCGGCTTCATACATTTCCTCAAGAGTTTATGAGGGAAGCAATAGTCTGGATATATATTTTATGCGGCATTTACATTATGTGCTCTCTTGAAGTCGTAGCGTTTATACAAAAGGCTTTTTTGTGTCTGTCTGTCTGTGTCATTCGCCTTTGATAAGCTAAAAGGACTATGGTGGACTTAGTGGAGAGTCGGGTAGTACTGTCGTATTTTGATAGATGATATTTCCGTTTATTTAATTCAATTTTATACTATATATATATATATATATATATATATATATATTTATATAAGAAGATAAAATGTCCATAAAACACTATTGAACGTTGCAACCATTTATATATATATATATATATATATATATATATATATATATATATATATATATATATATATATTTCGAGCACTGTGCTTCTCATCACTGGTAAAATTTGGACAGAGGATGTCTTACGAGAGTATATATACAAAGCGTAGGTGTTGCAGATATATATTATATATATATAGTGTGTGTGTGCGTGTATACATGTAGTATATACGGGCTATACACAATGAATAATCATGATTTCTCCCTCTTCGTATTTTAGCATCCTTTCCCAAGCTACATCTGAATTTTGGCAGCTGGTGGCACGCTCGATGTGTATTATAATTAGAGTCCATCCAGTCTTTTCTATGTTTTCTATATTTTGTATATTACCATGATTGCAAGGAGACATTAAAATGGTCATTTTTTAATTATTATCATAAAGATTCTCCTTTAAAAAGGGGTGACCTACGAGATTGGTTAGGTATTACTGAAGGTTCTTATGCAGCGTCCCTTCCTTAGGAACCCCTATAGCTGCAACCCCCGTTCATTCATTTTACCGTATTTCCGCTCATATTCCTTTTTCTTAACCCTCTCCTTACAATTGTTTCATAGTGCAACCTCCAACGCTGACTTTGGCTTGAATTCTATGCTTTCTCCTCTTCTAAAGAGCAAATTTCCCAGAATTTAAAATCTTTACCAACACCGGTATTCATAAATATGAGAAATTTTCTTCCGATATTCGTCAGAAATATGACAAGATCTCTTCTTTCGTGGGCATTATCGAGGTACGCTATTAATAGCTCTACTTGTTTTATGATTGGCATAATAAGGGTAGGAGAGGCGTGTGGGCGAATAATGAGAGAGAGAGAGGAGAGAGAGAGAGAGAGGGTGAAATCCGATACTTGGACACCTTTTGCATATAGTTGTGGGGTAAAATTTAATTCATTAAGCTTGTTTTATATATGTGGTTTTACCGACATCTTTATTTAATTGGTTTAGTTTTTTCCGTTGTTCTCAAAAAGTAGTTGTCTCTTTGCCTGTTTTTTGCTTCGTATTCTGTGTGTTTTTATATATATTTTATGTAGAGAAGAACACTTCCGTTTAGTGATTTTTTTAAAATTTTTATTTTTTTTTTCTTCTCACAGTATCTGGGTAGTTCAACGTATCGTATTTTACTTGTAACATATGAGTTAATTATTCATATTTATCTTTTGAGCTTATTGGTTATAGAGATGACGTTTAGAAAAATATTTTTTATTGTATTTGATAAAATATTAATGATATTAGTAATAGACAATTAATATGCGAACATTCATCTGACGATAAGTTTACCATCTTTGATATCTATAGGTGCTTTGTATATGTATTCGTCAGCAGGTATATATATATATATATATATATATATATATATAATATATATATATATAATATATATTCTAGAAATATATATATATATATATATATATATATATATATATATATATATACCTGACGAATACATATACATATATACATATATATATATATATATATATATATATATATATACATACCTGACGAATACATATACTATACATATATATATATGTATATATATATATATATATATATATATATATATATATATTTGCATTCCTTGACGAGTATATAAATATCGTCTCCGCCTATGCGTGCATTCTTGATTCTGGGGCTTCCCCGTTGGGGGTTAATGCATTTTGTGTGCTTTGCGCAGCCCAGTATAGTAGGGAGTAATAAAAGCTTTTGCAGAGCAGAGAGCTCTAGCTGCTGGTGCTTCTGCGCTCTCTCTCTCTCTCTCTCTCTCTCTCTCTCTCTCTCTCTCTCTCTCTCTCTCTCTGTTGATAGTACTAGGGTCAAACGTCTGTAAAGTAAATAGTTAAAGAGTAAGTTCATAGTATTAGGTTCAAACGTCAGTAAAGTAAATAGTCAGTGGTACTAGGTCCAGACGTCTATCAAGTAAATGGTTAATAGTACTAGGTTGAGACGGCATAGTCAGTAGTACTAGGTTCAAACTTCTATAAAGTAAATAGTCAGTAGTACTAGGTTCAAACTTGTATAAAGTAAATAGTAGTACAAGATTCAGAAGTCTGTAAAGTAAGTAGTTAATAGTACTACGTTCAGACGTCTATAAAGTAAGTAGTTAATAGTACTAGGTTCGGAAGTCTATAAAGTAAATGGTTAATAGTACCAGGTTCAGACGTCCATAAAGTAAATGGTTAATAGAACTAGGCTCAGGCGTCTTTTGTACGTACTCAAGTGCAGGCACGTGCCTCCTATATTCTGTTAATAGGAGTATCTATATCATCCAGTATATCTAAACCTTCGTTATCCTATCACGCCTAGATAGCTCGCTTGGGGAAGATCTCAATGTTCTCCGGTTCGACCCCGGGTCTGGGCAGACAAATGCTGGCACTTTTCATTCATTTTAACGTCTAAAGATGATGATGATGAGATGGAAGAGTGGGAAGAGGAAGTAACTAGGAAGGAAAGGATAATAGTTATCCCTGCCTCTCGTAAGATGGTGTAAGAATTCAAAACTATGCACACCAATGGTACTAGGTTTTGCGCTCTTGAATTATATTAGCCGAAGTACACATTCGTAGGTTGCTTAGTGAGTGATGTACTTTATTTTTTACACACAGGTGTGTACTTGGTTTATTTACGGCCCTGTGTAAAATCAGAGAATTGATCTTCGAGTTATTCCTGCTTCTCGTAAGATGGTTTCAAAACTGTGTGCACCAGTGGTACTAGGTTTCGCGCTCTTGAATTATATCAGCCGATGTTCACATTCGTAGGTTGCTTGGTGAGTGATATACTATATATTTTACTCTTATGTGTGTATTTGGTTTATTTACGGCGCTGTGTAAAATCAGAGGATTGATGTTCAGCGCTAGAACCAAGTTTACAGATCGACGCTCAGCGAAGCCGTACGACGCGGGCTGTTTATCAGCTCGAGTCTAAAAATACAATTATCTCCAGCACAACACTTGTTTATCCTCGGACACATTACTACGGGGGTGTAGCTCAGTGGTAGAGCATTCGACTGCAGATCGAGAGGTCCCTGGTTCAATCCCGGGCGCCCCCTATTTTGTTTGCAGGATTGCCACTCTTCCCAGATTCGATTCATAGACCCTAGGCCTAAGTTGGGATGTGCTGTAGATGTGGCTACATCCTGGCATATGTACACCTGGTCAAAAAGGGTAAACGCGTCTTGATGCTGTTGTTCTGAGGACGTAAAATGAGAAAAAGAGCAGAGTTTTGATGAGTGAAGGATGATGTATAGAAAAGTAAAGCTGCTTAAATGTAGATCTAATATCATACATTAAACTGTTTTGATTACAGGGTAGCATGAGGATAGCTTTGTTTATTTATTGTTTAGTTATTTATTTATTTATTTGTTTGCTTGTTTGTTTGTTTTTGTAGACACATCGTGCAATGATACTATTTGGACGATTGACACGTTAGGATTAGTCTCCAGCGGAATGTTAGACTTATTCAATGGCTGTTGGCACACTTCTCGGTCTGTTGCCGTAAGCACACCAAAGTGGCTGCAATAACATAGATATGTTTCTGTTGAGTGCCAGAAGAGGGGAAATAAGTAAGGTCCATGCATTAGGACTCTCAAATTGGTCATGACCTCGAGAGATTTCTCTTGGAAAAAATGATTGGTGGGTGAATTTGAGGAATTTAATTATTACCAGCTGTTCTGGCAGATTGTCAGTTAATTGGTGGCCTTAACAAATGATAGATTACCTACAGGAATTTTTCTCAGACAGATGTACTTGAATACTGGACATTGATAGATTACCTTGAGGAATTTTACTCAGACAGGTGTCCTATAATACTGGACATTGATAGGTTACCTTGAGGAATTTTCTTCAGACAGGTGTCCTATAATACTGGACATTGATAGATTACCTTGAGGAATATTTCTCTGACAGGTGTCCTTGAATACTGGACATTATTTGACGACCCTGAGGAATTTTGCATTTGGCAAACATCTGTGAACCTTTATCACTTAGATTACCTTGAAAATTTTTCCTACGGAATATATCCATGAATATTAAATGTTGAGATTGTAATCAGACACGTTTACTGGAGTATTATCAGGTGTCACTGAAGATTACCTATTGCCAAATGGACAAATGACCCCAGTAGCTTTGTCTTTCGAGAATTCATGGTGTTGTGCCCTTGGAAGAATAACTTTTGGTGGTGCCCTGGAAGGTCACTCATAATCAGATTAACTTGGAAGATTTGCTGTTGATAATGTCCTTGAATATATTTGTATTATAGAAGCAAAATTTACGTGCGAAAAAAAAATAGTGCTAAGAAACCCTTTAATCGCTGTTGCCAAGCAATATTTTTCTATTGCATTTAAAGTAGCGCTGCCATTTGGTTTAAAGTTGCACCACATCCGGAATGGGTCATTGCACCTGTGGGTGAGTAAGGGGGGTGAGGTTGGGGGGGGGGGGGAGGGGGCGAGGGGCAGTCCAGTCCCGTATGTCTTCAATCTCCTACAGGTTAAAGTTGCCCTGCCAGGTCAACTGAGGGTTCGCCTCTCGCCAGCCCAGGTCATCGTAGAGTATGAGATGTGGCTTTTTTTTCATTTTATTTATATAAGTAATTTCATACATTTGATTGTTTTTATATTGTTGTTATTATTTATACTTGGGCTTAACCTCAGGCAATATTATGACTCGTCGTGCATACGTGTCCATAACATAAAAAAAAGGACAAAAATTTACATAAAATAAGACATGAGTGTACTTGATAGAATAGACACGCGTACATAACAAAAACCACATACGTTTACATAAAAAAGACATACTTGTACATAAAAAGAGACACCATGTAAAAAAAACGACGCACGTGTACCTAACAAAAAATGTATGTACATAAGAATAGACATGTATACATAACAATACATACACAACAAAAAAGACACAATTGTACATAAAAAAGACATAGGTCTACATAAAAAAAGACATAGGTGTGCATAAAAAAGACAGGTCTGCATAAAAAGACATAGATGTGCATAAAAAAGACATAGGTGTACATAAAAAGACATAGGTGTACATAAAAATACATAGGTGTACATAAAAAGACAGGTGTACATCAAAAAGACAGGTGTACATAAAAAAAACTAGGTGTAGATAAAACAAAAACAAAAAAGACATAGGTGCACATAAAAAAAACAAAGTATTCCTAAAAACAGGACATAGGTGCACATAAAAAAAGACATAGGTATACATAAAAAAAATCGTTATCTCCTTGCAAAGGGCGAGAAACAGTTACATATCCGGCTGTAGTTTACGCAAAGATATTGTGGCCAATTGTTGTTGTTGATTGGCGTAAAAATCCAGCAAAAACTTTCCATTAGTACTTAGAAAAAAAATCCTCATTCGTTTACTTTTCCAGGGAACCGGTTCTGTAGACGTTCGAGGACTCCTCGTTAGGAACGTCTCAGCGGGTGTGATTAAGGCGTTCGGGTTCCTATTTCGGGAGAAAAATATTATAAATTGGCATAAGGAAAGACTTTTTTTTGTATCAGTTTTCAGTCATATTTTCATCTGTGTTCCATTGCTGTATTTATGCTCTTGTTAGATGGTACCGTTTTTTTTGCTGAGGTGGTCATGAGATGCTCTCTCTCTCTCTCTCTCTCGTTGACGTCAAAACTTCGGCCTTATCCAGAATTCCAGAATTTGGCATTTCTTCCAAAAACACTTACGAAAAAAGTCAAGTTAATAGATTTGTAGTTCATTATTATTATTTTTTTTTTTTTTATTATTTTTTTTTTTATCACAGTCCTCCAATTCGACTGGGTGGTATTTATAGTGTGGGGTTCCGGGTTGCATCCTGCCTCCTTAGGAGTCCGTCACTCTTCTTACTATGTGCGCCGTTTCTAGGATCACACTCTTCTGCATGAGTCCTGGAGCTATTTCAGCCTCTTTTTCCCTCTCTTTCTCTTCAACTCTGGTGTCCCATGGTATTGCGACATCAATGAGTGATACTTTCTTCTTGATTTTGTCAATCAACGTCACGCCTGGTCTATTTGCATGTATCACCCTATCTGTTCTGATACCATAGTCCCAGAGGATCTTTGCCTGATCGTTTTCTATCACTCCTTCAGGTTGGTGCTCGTACCACTTATTACTGCAAGGTAGCTGGTGTTTCTTGCACAGGCTCCAGTGGAGGGACTTTTGCCACTGAATCATGCCTCTTTTTGTACTGGTTCTGTGCAAATGCCGGACATTCGCTTGCTATGTGGTTTATGGTTTCATTTTTCGTATTGCACTTCCTCTATGTGGTTTATGGTCTCCTTTTACGTATTGCGCTTCCTATTATTATTATTATTATTATTATTATTATTATTATTATTATTATTATTATTAATGGCTGTTTCTTCGGGATTCAATTTATATAGAGTAGAAACAGCCATTATTTTTAATAAATGCTACAACCCTTAAAGAAAGTATACTTCCATATTATTATTATTATTATTATTATTATTATTATTATTATTATTATTATTATTATTATTATTATTATTATTATTATTATTATTAATGACTGTTTCTGCGGCATTCAACTCTATATAGAATAGAAACAGCCATTATTTTTAATAATGCTACAGCCCTTAGGAGAAGGTCTACTTCCTTACTATTATTATTATTATTATTATTATTATTATTATTATTATTATTATTATTATTATTATTATTATTATTATTATTATTATCATTCAGTTAAACCCTATTCATATGCAGCTAGCCAATAGGGTCCACTAGCTTGAAATTCAAGCTTTCACAGAGTATGGTGTTCGCGTGGAAGAAATTCTTCCGCTGAGAGAGAGAGAGAGAGAGAGAGAGTCTTGAGAAACCCTTAATGAAATCGGACTCTAAGCTCTACTGACGAAGGTAGATGTATATACCTCTTTGAGAACCAATCAAGAGAATGAGGCTCTCCATTCATGGTGTGGTATTACCTTGGGCACTGGGTCCTATAAGGATGCCCGGAATGTGACGTTGGTTTTCGTGTTCATAAGGGTTGGGCATGAGGGAGGGAGGGTGGAGGAGAGGCCATTAGAGAGCTTGATAAGATGTGACGTGACTTATGGACCTTCGTTTTTGTTGCTTTAGAACCAGATTGGACTGACTGGAGACTGCTCGTTGAATTGCCGATATTTTTAGGGATCTTGAAGTTTGACTTATTTTGGGATATTGAGATTTGGATGTATTTTAATTCAGGGTGTTGAAACTTTTTTTTTTTTTTTTTTTTTTACATTTTCCTTCAAATTGTTGGAATTGTAATAAATATCCTATCCTAAGATTCCTGTATCTTTAACTCTACGCGAAAACCTTTTTCAGATCTTTTTAGGTTTTGCCATAGTCTTTTACTACCCTTCAACAAGAATAACAAAGTAATTCGTAGGCATACTCCCCGAGTAAGCGAAAACTTGGAGTTGAATGCCTTTAAGTAACTAAAGACGGTTGACTTTTGGACACAGAATACTTTTGCAAGAGTGGATTCAAGAATAGTTTTACAAGAGTGGATTTAAGAATACTTTTGCAAGAATGGATTCAAGAATGATTTTGCAAGAGTGGATTCAAGAATGATTTTGCAAGAGTGGATTCAAGTCGTGTGTGACTTTGGTCGTTGATAGAATACTATTTGAAAGCTCGTAAAATAATCGTTGATAGAATACTTTTTGAAAGTTCGTAAAATAAGGATTAAAAACATAGGAAATATTACGACTAGTTTCAACGGACGTGAAGTATATGACTCGAATGTTTCTGAAAGAAAGGATTAAGATTAGTCTAGAAGAACTTCCTGCCAAATTTGTTTGAGAGACATTTGATAGATTTGAGTGTTGCAAAGACTTTCTTTTCAAAGAATCCACTTACCCAAGTGGAGCGCATTCATACGTCTTCTATTGCATGCTAGATTTATAAGCAGAGGATGTCGTCCGGTTGGAATTTCGGGCAGTTTAAGCGACAATGCAAAGCAATGCCCCCCTAATACTATCCCTCTTGCATTTCAATACATTTTTATCTATTTATATATTTCTTATTTATTTTTTCTTTCTTCTTCCTAATGAACACCTTAATATTCTTTGGAAGCTTAAATTTTAAGTCAGTGGCCCCTGTGGTTGGCTTGTTCCTTATGAATAAGTTTCGTCTACTGAGTAATAATAATAATAATAATAATAATAATAATAATAATAATAATAATAATGGGGACAGCTTCTGATTGGCTGTCCTTGGATGCTGGGTACCAAGGACAGCCAATCCGACGAAATAATAATAATGATAATAATAATAATAATAATTCTGCCATTCTTTTTAACAGTTCTACCAAAGTAATAATAATAATAATAATAATAATAGGCACGATCCCAAGATCCCTGAAAAGGAATCTGGAAAATCTAAAGGCTGAGGTAGCTCCAGGACTCATGCAGAAGAGTGTGATCCTAGAAACGGTGCACATAGCAAGAAAAGTGATGGACTCCGAAGGAGGCAGGATGCAACCCGGAACCCCACTCTATAAATACCACCCAGTCGAATTGGAGGACTTTGATAGACCATAATAATAATAATAATAATAATAATAGTGAGATAACTGAGGTATCGTTCAAGAAGACATGACAGGAAGAGGAAGTGTCAATATATATATATTTATTCGTCGGTGTTCGCTCACAAGGATTCGCGAGAAGTTCATCATAGTCACGCCTCCAAGGAGTCCTTTTAAGAGGACCTAAGGGCCTGTTTTAGTCTCCAGTCTCGAAGTCAAGTATCCTAGAATCATCAAGTATCTTTGAATCAAATATCTCTGTACGGCTTACGTGTTACGGCCATTCAAAAAATATTCAGTTGATCTTCCTCGATTCTCAGTTGAAGGTCTCAATTTCGCAGGGACTTTGTTGGCAGTTCTGAAGACCAGTTCTTGGGGATTATCTATTCACGACGGCGAAGATAGAAGACTCATCCTATCAGATGAAGAAAAGAAAGCGTGAAAAGATTTTAAATACAGAGCAGCCATTCCTGGTCACATTCAGGAGAGTGGTTGTACATAACCTCAAGTTGATTATGATTGACCGAGATGTTAATATCTCGCGAAAGATCAAAATCTCGTCAGTATTTGAAGAGTGAATTTAATATTCACGCTTTATAGCTCTCTACTGTTTCGTGGTCTTCCATTGGATGTGTGCTTCTCGCTTTTGTGGTTTAATGATATACGAGTAATAAGAATGTATTAAGTTTTCCAATTTCTTTTCTCTCTCTCTCTCTCTCTCTCTCTCTCTCTCTCTCTCTCTCTCTCTCTCTCTCTCTCTCTCTCCCCGTGCTTGGAGCAAGAGTTACGAATGGGCTTGAGATGTTTCTTGCAAGAAATCTCAAGGGAATATATTCCCTGTGGATTTGCTAAGCAAAATACTTTACCCACTGAGAATTTGGCTGCTTTCATCAAAGTCTGTATTTTTATTTTTTATATTATTATTATTATTATTATTATTATTATTATTATTATTATTATTATTATTGCTTGGATATAGCGTTAAAGGCTTTATATAAATTCCTAGTTTTCTTTTTTTTTTACTTAAGTTTTATATTTATGGTCACTTGTGCGTATAGGTTAGATGAAAATACACAGTATCTAAAAAAGAGAGACGACTCTTCAATTAAAGCTAGCTACCGTGAATGACATTATACTAAAACTATCACCTCGCCCTCCCGCCCCCAATCCCTGAGTGTAAAGAGTGTAGTTCCTTGCTTATAAAGCCCTGGCCAACACCCAGGTGTTGGTGTTGTTGTTGGCGATGAGTGTTGGTTTAAAAACGAGGTGATGGGGGTCACTGAACCAGAATCCGTTTTATACCGGGTGGTACAATAATTCAGATGGACATGTTTCTTCCTAATTAGATAGTCTTGTTCAGGCTGTGTGATCGTGGCGTCGATTTTAGCGTGTGGGAAGTTCATCATTTGTTCTGAAAAGCTGTATATACCTATATATATATATCTATATACTATATATATTATAATATATATATATATATATACTATATATAGAGTCAGTTGACCATGGGCTTGTCAGTTATTGGTAGATGGTTTATGACACGTTTATGTCTCTGTCATATATATGTACATACAGAGAGAGAAGAGAGAGAGAGAGAGAGTGAGTCAGCCTATCACACTGCTTTCTTATTCTCATTACATCTTACTTGGATACCATGCCATCTCCTTTAAGACTACCCACCCACTAGTCTGGCTCTCTCTCTCTCTCTCTCTCTCTCTCTCTCTCTCTCTCTCTGAAAAGTAGAATGAAACGCACAGACGCAAGGTATTTTAAGACTTGCCAGAGAGCGCACATGCCAAACAAGTTTACACAGAGAGAGAGAGAGAGAGAGAGAGAGAGAGAGAGAGACGACGTGCGTGTTGCCTTAGAGAGGTCACGTGATCTCTACTACATCTGAGTATGAGTTCTGGGAGACAAGACCTCAAGGAGGAGTTTTGTTTTCGTACGTGAAGACCTGGACGCCTTTGTTCTCTAGTGTGTATGTGTGTATATACGTCTGCTAATGTTTTGGTCTTAATCGTGAAGTTGGATTAATTTATCATGTAAATTTATATCCAAAAGGAAAAGCTTTTGTCTATTTGTTGAGCCTGACAGCCATTGCTATTTTTAAGATTCATAGACTGGTAAGAGGTCATCTTTATTACCAAGTAAATTTATATCCAAAAAGGAAAGGTTTTTGTCTTATTTATTAAGCCTGACAGCCATTGCTATTTTTAAAATTCATAGACTGGTAAGAGGTCATCTTTATTATCATGTAAATTTATATATAAAAAGAAAATGTTTTTGTCTATTTATTAAGCCTGACAGCCATTGCTATTTTTAAAATTCATAGACTGGTAAGAGGTCATCTTTATTATCAAATAAATTTATAACCAAAAACGAAAAGCTTTTGTTTATTCATTAAGCCTGACACCCATTGCATTTTCTAGGATTCATAGACTGACCCAAACAAATTGACGAAATGGATTTCTTTATTATCAAGAAAATTCTAGTCGAAAAGGGATAGCTTTTGTGTATTTCTTAAGCCTGACAACCACTGCTATTTTTAGGATTCATAGACTGACAGGCCAAGCAGACTGATGCAAGGAAATGTAATTGAAGAATATGTATAGTTCTTACACTTTTTTTAAGTAAATCTCCGTTTAAAATAATTTTTATCTAGTTATTAAGCCTGACAACCACTGTTATTTATTTTGGATTCGTGAACTAACAGGCTAAATGACTGATAAAAGAAAATATAATTTTTAAAAAATATATAAAAATTTTCATATTTTTTCAAAGTAAATTTATGCTTAAAATAAATAATGATTTATCTATTTATTAAGCCTGACAGTCACTGCTTTTTTTGGATTCATATAGACTGATGAAAGGAAAAATAATTGAAAATACAAATATGTAAAATGTTCAGACATTTTTAAAAATAAATTTCTGCTCAAAATAAATAACGTTGGTATATTTTTCAAGTCTCGTTGTACTCATTGTTATTTTTACGATCCATAGACTGACAGGCTAGCTGACTGATGAAAGGAAAAATAATTGAGAAAAAAAAAATGTTCAGACTTTTTCAAGTAAATTTCTGCTTAAAATGAATAATTTTTATCTTTTATTAAGTCTGACAATCAATGCTAATTTTGGGATTCATATAGACTGATGGAAGGAAAAATATTTGAAAGTATGAATATGTAAAATGTTTATACTTTTTTCAAGTAAATTTCTGCTTAAAATAAATCATTTTGATTTTTGTTTTCAAGTCTCGTCGCACACATTGTTAGTTTTACGATCCATAGACTGACAGGCTAGCTGACTGATGAAAGGAAATATCATTGAAAATAAAAATATGTAAAATGTTCAGACATTTTCAGAAATAAATTTCTGCTCAAAATAAATAAATAACTTTGGTCTATTTTTCAAGTCTTGATGCATCCTTTGTTAGTTTTGAGATCCATAGACTGACAGGCTAAATGACTGTTGAAAGGAAAAATAATAATAATAAAAAAATATGTCAAATATTCAGACGTTTTCGTCCCTTGTTCCCAGAACCCACATCCTCTGTGGACACGCCCCTCCCTCTCCACCCAGCTGGGTGACGCATAGACCCAACCATCTGCAGCTCAATTATGCTTGGCCCTGAACGCTTGAAATCACAGCCATTCTTTATGCTTTTGAGGGGGGGGGGGGGGGGGGGGGGGGGGGGGGTGGGGGGGGGGGCGGGGGTGGCTAGGCAACAGGGCCGGCCGCCAAACGCTTTTGTTTAGCGCCACTGGAACTTGAGACTGGGATGTCTTTTTTGTAATTAGTCATTCATTCTGTTAGTTAGTGATTTGGACGCAAGCAGTTTTTTTTTTTTTTTATTTTTGAAAATTTTTATTCTGTTGATTAATGGAACTTGAGACTGGGACTGTTTTATGTTTGTGATTAGTTATTCTGACAGGCAATTCTTTGAACAAGCAGTTTTCATGATTCTTTTTTTTTCTTTTTTTTTTTTGGTAATTTTTGTTATGTTTGATTAATGGAACTTAACAAAGAAGACTTAGTTTATTTATTTATTTATTTATTTTGTGATAAGTCATTCTGACAGGAAATTCTTTGAACACAACAGTTTTCATAATTCATGTTGTAATTTTTGTATTTGCTGTTTCTGTTGATTAATGAAAACTCGGTTGTCTTGTATGAATGGTATATTTTATGCTAAGGCCGACGGGAAGGACAACATGAAAATGTCCGTATCTAGCCCAGGCTTGACAGCAAGTTCAAAGGTCCACATCAAGCCCATTTCTTACTTCCTCCCCCACCCCCCCTTCGGGCGAGCTCCCATAGGGGGTGGTTAGGTCCTTCAGTACACCAGGCAATTACTTAGGATCTTTCCAGCGCGCAACCCCTTTCGTTCCTTCTACTGTACCTCCTTTCATATTCTTTTTCTTCCACCATACTTCCTACACTCTCCTAACTATTGATTGATGGCGCAGCAACTTTGAGGTTTTCCTCCTGTTACACCTTCCAAACCATTTACTGCCAATTTCCGTGTCAGCGCTGAATGACTTCGTAGGTCCCAGTGCTTGGCCTGTGGCCTAAATTCTATATTCAGACCAATTCTGTATTCCCTCGGCCAAGAGCCCGTACCGGTTTAATCTGAAACAAACCACCACGTACTATTTTATTGTAAAACAAAACGATTATGTCATTAAATCATTCAGTGCCACGCAACGCGGGCCACGACTTCCAGTAACATTATTCCCGCCATTGGTCGAGAAAGCCATGATTATTTTGGTATGAAAAGCGACAGGAATTTGGTACACCATTAATTTTGGGAATTTGAGATTCTCTGGTGTTGGGTGTAGGAGTGGAGACTGTGACAGTATATAGATCAACTTGTCTGGTTTATTATTTTTGGTGTTTTTTCTTACTCGGGGAGTAAGCCTACAGAACTACTTTGTTGTTTTTTGTTGTTATTGTTGTTGTTGTTGGTCTTTTCTCTGGTATTTGGTGTAGGAGTAGAGACTATGACAGTAGATCTGCCCATCTTTCTTATTTTTGGTATTTTTGCTTACTCGATGAGTAAGCCTACAGAACAACTTTGTTGTTTTTTGTTGTTCATGCTGTTGTTGTTCTTTTCTCTGGTGTTTGGTTGTAGTTGTAGGTAGCTGTGACCACTCTATCAAAGATATATTTGTCTTGATTATTATTTTTGGTATTGTTTTCGCTACTGGGAAGTAAGCCTACAGAACAACTTTGTTGTTTTTTGTTGTTCATGCTGTTGTTGTTCTTTTCTCTGGTGTTTGGTGTAGTTGTAGGAGCTGTGACACGTCTACAGATCTACTTGTCTTGTTTATTATTTTTGGTATTTGGTGTAGGAGTAGAGACTTTGACAGTATATTGATCTACTTGTCTGGTTTATTATTTTTTTGGTATTTTCGCTTACTTGGGAAGTAAGCCTATAGAACTACTTTTGTTGTTGTTGATCTTGCTGTTGTTGTTCTTTTCTTTTGGTGTTTGGTTGAGGAGTAGTAGACCTTTTGGACAGATTTTGATTCTTACTTGGGGGGCTGGTTTAGGAAATTTTTGGTATTTTCGCCTTACTCGGGGAAGTAAAGCCTACAAAACTACGGTACTTGAAAAAATTTTGGTTGTTTCGTTGTTCATGTGTTGTTCAGTTTCTTGAAAAAAGGCTATTTCGCGCCAGGAGTTTTTAAAGGACCAGGACTTTTTAGGACGGGAATTTACGATTTTTCATTTTAGAATGAAAATGTAGAAAATAACTCATATGCATGTTAAACAGTACAGAACATTTATTTCTAATGAAATTAACTTATTTTTTATAATTTTCGTTGGTGAAACAAGTCTCTGTTTGACCGTAGATTTAATTTTAATTTGCGTTAATTCAGAAATATAATGGTTACAACTTACGCGTTAGGGGCAAATCTTGCACGTGTCCCCGAGTAAGCTGGAGGTCGGATCATGCCTTGTTTTATCTTCATTCTTTCAAATGCCAAACAATGAAGTAATCCAATTGTTTATCAGAACAGTATTCAATTAAAACTGACAAATCGAGTTGTTTGTTAGATTATTATTTTTATACCGGAAAGGATAATGTTAATATTAGAAGAGTTTAACCTTTTTTATATACTTTATATTCTGCCGTAATTCAACATCAACAAACCCACCCAGTTGTTTATTAGAACATTATTGAATTTTTTTAAAAATCTGTCGATTTTGATGACGGAAACGATAATAATGTTCTCAAGAGACCTTAGCATTTTGTAATCTTTGTATTTCATGTTATGCAACCAGCAAAGGCTGCCAGTCAGTATTTCCCTTATCTTGACCGTCCAGTTCCTGTTCGATACACATCCAGGCAAACCTCCGTGACGACTATCACGCCTGTGTGTGCGGGGGGAATTCCTGTGTACTTATTTACACTTAATCGCACCTAAACCACACCTAAACCAGTCGTATGCTACGTCATTGTGTGTATACTGGAATTCATGTTTGTATAGTATGTGTATTAGTTTTACATAAGGATTAAGTAAGAGTTTGTATAGCTGTAGTTAACATAAGGAATCTGGAGAGCAGTGAAGAGATTACGTTCCTATTTTAGCTTACTCGGGGAGTAAGCCTACAAACTATAGTTGTTGCCCCCCCCCCCTTTGGAGGGTGGGGCGGGGCCGGTGGGGGACGGAGTAGGAAAGCCTAAAAAATGTATGAAAAAGGTGTTTTGCGTTGAGTTAAAGATACAGGAATTTTGGGATGGGATATTTATGATTTATTTATTAGAATGAAAATGTAAAAGATGAATAATGTGCTTGTTAAACAGTATAGACAATTATATATTTCTAATAAAACAGCGTATTTATTATAGTTTTCGTCGGTGGAACAAGGCTCTATTTGACCGTAGATTTTAGTATGTCTTGATTTAACGTTAATTTAGAAATATAATGTTTACAACTTATGCGTGAGGGAAAATCTTGCATGCGTCCCGAGTAAGCTGCAGGTCGGATCACGCCCTGTTGATATAGAAGGCAAAGACCCATTGACGCTATGGACATGTAGCGGTAATTGTAATGGCATTTTCATCTCTGTACTTGTTCGAGCGACAAAAATGACGTGACATCTGCTTCTTATATATATATATATATTATATGATAGATATAGATATATATATATATATAATATATATATATATATATATATATATATATATATGTGTGTGTGTGTGTGTGTGTGTGTGTGTGTTTGTTAAATCGGCATACTTCCTCATTATATATTCGTATGTTTGAATTGAATCCTTTATTCCAGGTGTAAGCCATATATATTAGATAAATACATATACATAGATATATTTAAAAAAAAAAAACTTTACAGAGAATATTGCATAAATATTCATACCTTTAAAACGTACAAGTTCACATTTATTAAAACTTTTTTTTTTTTTAATCTTAGTAAATTACATAATATAAACTCATCATAAATTAGATATCTAATTGTTTACTTCTATGATATAACGTATCAGTAAGTGACGTCCGGCATATCCCATGCTTGGAGAGACTGCTAATCGCTAAATCCGGTACGTACTTGATTTGCGACGCAAACTCGAGTAATAATTAACGAGCGTGAAAAGGCATATCGAAGTTCTGTTGTACTCGGTTCGTACTTCCGTTCTGGGTATATTCACGCGTCGTCGGTGGCTGCTTTTGTGCTCGTAACGTTACGTTTAATAATGAAGCCTCTTGCTCTGAAACAAGTAGTACACGAACCTTGTGTGCTCTCTCTGGAAGCTTCAAGAATTTCAAGTCAGTGCCCCTAAGGGTTGTTCGTCTCCAAATAATTTTAACATAATGATAATAAAAAATAATAATAATAGTATAATAATAATAATAATGACAACTTCTGATTGGCCTGTCCCTTGGATGGCTGGGTTACCAAGGACAGCCATCAGATGAAATAGTAATAATAATAATAATAATAATAAAATAAATAATCCATAATAAATAAAAGTAACAATAATGATAATAAATAAAAATAATCAAGAATCTGAAAATAGAATAGAAGGAATAATGGGATAATCAATTGGAATCGTACCCATAATCAATTAGAGCACTAGGCACGATTCCCCAAGACCCTGAAAAGGATTCCTTAGGAAAAACTCGAGGCTGAAGGGATAATCTCCAAGGTCTCATGCAGAAGTGTGTCCATCCTAGAAACGGCACACAGTGTAAGAAAGTGAATGGACTCCTAAGGAGGCAGGAAATGCACCCGAACCCCACAACTAAATAAATACCACCCAAGTCGAATTAGAGGAACTGTGAATAAGAGCAGAAAAAAAAATAAAATAGAATAAATAAGTAAATAGAAAAATAAATAAGAATAATAATAATAATGATGATGAATAGAATTCTGCCATTCTTTTTAATAGCGTTTGCCCAAAGAAAGAGGGTCTTCTACCAAAATAATAAAATAATAATAATAATAATAATAATAATAATTAATACTAATAATAATAATTATTTACGCTGGAAACAGAAACCTTCTTTCAAACAAAGTTTTATTAAAAATAATGGCGAGAATTCACAGAATTGATTTTGTACAATAATTTCTTTCAAGTTCCACCTTATGACTTTTTCCTTTCTGGCTACGCTGGTATTAATAAAGCAAGCTGCCATCCAAATGTTTCATGACGTGCTGTACTGGCCGTCAACGGGAAAATTTCGGGCGGGCTGGGTGTTATCAAAAGCAAACTGGTTATCAGGGACAGGCTTGGCCTGTTGACGACCCCAACCTGTCCCTGAGAACCAGTTTTGGCTTTTGATAACACCAGCCCGGCCCGAAATTTCCGTTGACGACCTACAGCAACGATGAACATTGGACAGCTGCTTTATAATACCACGCGTGCCGTGAAAGAAAAAAGGAAAATCAATAAGGAGAATTGAAAGAATATTGTACAACAAAATCAATTCTGTTGAATTCTGCCATTATTTTTTATATAATAATAATTAATAATTAATTTTTAAAATAATAATAATAATAGAATAATAATAAGAAATAATAATAATAATAATAATAATAATAATAATAATTTAAATCTTCCGTAGGCCAAGATATATTTACTGGCAAAACAAATTAAAAATAAAAAGGAAAATATTTTGAGCCTAATATTTATTTTCCTTCAGATCAGCCATTGAATGCCCCGCTTTTGCGATGCGTTTCCTATAAATATTTATGGAAGGTGGAATATGAATTCGATACTCGACTTATCTGTGCAGTAAGTGAGCCAGGGAGCATCGGATGGCGCTTTTAAGAGGCTTTGACATTCGAGTATGTTCGGTTATTAAATTCATTATTAATGGTTCGATCTGTTTGAAAGGTTGGAGGAAGAGAAGGAGAGAGTGAGTTGGATTCAGGAAGTGGTATCGTGTGTGTGTGTGTGTGTCTGGCTCTTTATTTATGGATTTATCACGTTCCTAACTTTCGTGATTCAGTTATACGTGCATGTGTGTGTGTGTTTTTTGTTGTGGTTGTATAATGTGTGTCTTTTTGGTTGTGTACGTTGTGTGTTTTTGGTGGTTGTGTCAATGTGTGTAGCTGTGTGTTTGTAGTTTGTGTACATATGTGTGTTGTTTTGTGCTTTGTGTGCATGTGTGTGTTTTTGCTTTGTGTGCATGTGTGTGAGTTTTTGCTTTGTGTGCATGTGTGTGTTTTTGTGTCTACAATATGTGTGTTTATATGTTTGTAAATGTGTGTGCTTGTGTGTGTTTGTAGTTTGTGCACATGTGTGTTTTTTTTGTGGTTGTGTACATGTGTGTGTGTGTTTTTGGTGGTGTGGAGTTGTGTGTTTTTTATTGTGTCAGTGTGTGCCTGTGTGTGGCTTTGTGTGTGCTTTGGGGTTTGTGTGCATGGGTGTGTGTGTGTGTTTTTTTTGTCTATGTGTGTGCTTTTATGTTTGTGTAAATGTGTGTGCTTTTGCGGTTTGTGTGGCTGTGTATGTTTTTGTGGTTTTGTTTGTACCTTGGTTTGTGTACATGGCTGCGTAATTTGTGTTTTTTATTTTTGTGGTCCGTTGCGTGGACTTATGTGGTTGTTGTAAATTTGTGGGTTTTTGGTTGTATTTTAGCGGTTTGTGTGGCGTGTGTCTTTGGTGGTTGTGTAAATTTTTAGTGGTTTGGGGTTGTTGCGTGTTTTGAGTGGTTTGGTTGTGTACTTCATGTGTTTTTTGGTTGTGGAAATTGTGTTTAAAACTTGCATGTGTTTTTTGGTTGTGTAAATGTGTTTAACTGTGTGTGTGTTTTGTGTGTGTGTGTGTGTACATGAGTGCGTTTTGTGGTTTGGCCGACACGTTTTTTTCTTTGGCCTTCATTTCCTTCGGGATAGTATATCTATTAAGCATGTCTTATATACCATTTGTTTTAATTAAATCAACTGTAAATATAGTGCTAATTTATTTGAATTTAATTTTCTTATGTATAGAAACATTTAAATCATTTATTTTTTTCTTACAGGTGAGTTTTTTTGGCTAAAGTTCGTCGTATAAACCACAGTGAGTATGCCTAACTATACCTTTTGCATGCCTAGCAATCTCTCTCTCGCATCTCTCTCCTCTCTCTTCGTCCTCTCCTCTTCTCGTCTCTCTCTCTCTCTCTATTCAACAAACACCAAGAAATTCACCAAAACCCAGTTATTACTATGGCTTCAAACCCGTCTTTCTTCCATCTCTCCTTGCAGAGCATGTCTTTTATTTTCCTGACTGGTAATCCGTGTATAAGATGACAAGTTAAGAACTTGCAGTATTTTTCCTCAGTGGTCCAAATGAGTAACCTTGAATTGAGACCATCTATACTCTGTTTTTTTCCATCTGTCCATCCGCCTGTGATGTTTGCGTATGGTAACACTGCGTCCCGGGCTTTAGATAGTTACATTCAGCTTACATTCAACATTAATAAAAATATCCTATTTCGAATATTAACGGTGTAATTCGCATACAGTA
The DNA here is from genome assembly GCF_015104395.2 of Macrobrachium nipponense. Taxonomy (NCBI): domain Eukaryota; kingdom Metazoa; phylum Arthropoda; class Malacostraca; order Decapoda; family Palaemonidae; genus Macrobrachium; species Macrobrachium nipponense. The sequence goes on from NC_061098.1 coordinate 14,921,035, forward strand.
AATCTTAAAACACTTTTCAGTTGCAAATGCACACCCAGATATCTTTTTATTTACCTAAAACTTACACATAGCGTAACTATCTAAAGCCCGGGACGCAGTGTTACCATACCCAAACACCACAGGCGGGTGGACAGATGGAAAAAAATAGAGTATAGTGAGTCTAGCTGAGCATGGAGCAGGTCTAAGTAGCATCTGGTGAGTCTAGCTGAGCTATGAGTCTAGCTAAGCATTTAGTGAATCTAGCTGACCATTAAATGAATCTAGCTGAGCTATGAGTCCAGCTAAGCGTTGAGTGAATCTAGCAGAGCTATGAGTCTAGCTGAGCGTTGAATGAGGACCATCGAATGAATCTAGTTGAGCACTGAGTGTTATTATTTTTTTTTTTTTTTATTTTTTTTTTTTGATTGGGGAATTGAATGATTTTATTTTACTTCTTTATTTGGTTGGCCCCGTTTTTGGATCTTTTAGTAGATGAAATACATAAATACACACACACACACACTCACACAAACTGCATGTACTTCTACACGTAAAGTTTTCGTATGCATAAGCGCACCAAGCCGAGACAATCTGTGTAACGCATAGCACCTGTCTTTTTCATGGCCTTTAGTAGAGCACGTCCAACTAGTAATTCTGGAAAAAAAGAGGCACTTTTTTTCTAGTTTTTATTTTGCTTCTTTCAATTTCACATCTTGGAAGCTTGTGTTTTTTGTTAATCGTTTTCTTGTTCTAGTGATTTATAATTTTTTTCTGCGGATTTATTAATTTATTATATTATACTTTCATCTAGATTAAGTTTATTGCTTTTATGTTAGGAATATATTCTTATGGTTAGGAAACATGCTATATATATAATTACTATATATATATTATTATATATATATATTTATATATTTAATATTTATATTAATATATTATATATATATTTATTTATTATAATATATTACATATGAGTTGTGTGTGTGTGTGTGTGTGTGTGTACATGTATGTATATTTGTGTCATATAATTCTGAATAAGACAAGAAGTCAAGAGACTCGATATTAATATGAAACGCACATGATTATGTATCTTTTTTAATAAAAAATATGGAGGCTGATTCGTTGCTTTTAAATTTGTGGTCACAAAAAGAATGACAAATATTTGCTTTGGAAGAAATGAGTAGCGTGCTTGTCAAAATTGCTTTGCGTTGACAGTCGTTAAAATGCAGCGCGGTTTTTGTAGACCAACTTAACGAGATTAGCGAAACAAAAAACTTCTTGGAACCTGTGTGTGTGTGCAAGACCGGTCGTTGGTCTAGCCTGCACTGGGATTATGCGGGTCACGGGTTGCGGGAAGGGGGTTAGAGGGGGTAGACCCATGGTACGTTGAGAAGAGAGAGAGAGAGAGAGACTTAGACTTTCCCGCCATCGCCTCCAAGCCCTTATAGCTCTCCCTCCCGCACAGAGTTCCACCACTTTTGTCACAAATTATCCGGAATGGTTTTCCTCGCATCGGGGATTCCCTCTGGATTTCGTGGCGATTACCGAAGGCCGGTTTATATATGTACGACCCGTTTATCCGGCCGAATTAAAGGCAGTAGTTAGTAAGTAGTTGGTCCTAGGCACTGTGCGGTCTAATACTACTAGTGTGCTCGCGCATGGTATCGATTTTGAATTAGTATATGTTGTTAGCACCCGTTTTCTTTAGTCTTGCTCGACGGAGATACTGATTCAAGCACCGTTTTATATATGTATATTCATATAATATATATTTATTATATACTTTATATATATATATATTATAATATATATATATATTATCATATATAACACACGTCACCCAAAAGTGAGGGATGGGGGCTATTTCGTGTAGCATTATTTCAGGCTTTGAATTAAGAGAGGTCACTGGAATGTTTTCAAAAAATTCCAGGGAAAAAATACTGAGTTTGACAAAACCATTTTGACTGTATATATATATAGACATATATATATATATAATATTATATATATACGTATATAATACTATTACGTATATAAATTAATATATTTTTTATAATAATAAACATGAAATAATATATATATTAAAATATAAAGAAACAAATTAAGATTAAAAATGTTAAACAGTGGATAGATTTTAAGTCTTTAAACTACAGAAAAAAATTGGGCAAGATTTAAAAATTATTAAGTTGGCTGATTTTAGGTTGGATCGATTGATTGGGCCAGCCCTTTATTATTATTATTATTATTATTATTATTATTATTATATTAAATTATTATAGATATATATATATATTTTATTATATATATAAGTATATATATCATATATACAACATCAAAATGGTTTGGTTTTTCAAGTTCGAGTATGTTTTTCCTGGAATTTTTGAAACATTCCAGTGACCTCCCTATTAATTCCGAAAGGAAGAAAACCTACGGTTCATGAAATAGCCCCATCCTTTCACTTTGGTGACGTAATATTGTGATTTTGTTTGTTACCTTGAGGTTCTTCTTCAGTTTTCTTCCTGCTCTATTGCAGTCACTAAGGTTTTCTTCAGAAATGTTCCTCAATTTTTATCTTTGGCACGAGTTGCCTGGAAATGCGCAGGCCTAGACTGGCAACTGTCAAAAAAATCTTCCTTTGGCATTATTCCTAACACCTATTTTTTGCCCCCTTTCCCTTTGGATTTTTAAATAACATTTTTTAATCTGTTTTATTATTATTATTTTTTTTTTCGGGGGGTTAATAGAAGGAGAATCTCTTCTTTCTGTATTTGCCTTTTGACCTCCTCTTACTTCATGCTAATGAGCATTCTTAATATTCTTTAGGAAGTTTGAATTTCAAGTTTCCAAGTCGCCCCTTATGGGACTTGTTTTCCATATGAATTAGGGTTTCATCCTTGATTAATAATTAATAATAATAATAATAATAATAATAATAATCAATGATAATAATAATAATAAATAATAATCATAATAAAATAAAAAAAAGCAGCCTCCAGTGGCGTGGTCGGTTTTGGTGGTTTTGCTTCTCACCCTCGGTGGTCGCGGGTCGATTCTCGGCCCATTCCATTGAGGAGTGAGAAAGATGTTTATTATTTCTGGGGATAGGAAGGTTCACTCTTCAGGACGTGGTTTCGGAAGTCACGGTAAAGCCGTTGGTCCGTTGCTGAATAACCGACCTGGGTTTCATGCAACGTAAAAACACCTATAAAAGCAAACAACAATAATAATAATTAATAATAACTAATCCTTTGGAAGCTTAAATTTCAAATCAAAGGGCTTGGCCCATCTCCAACCACGGGCTTAAAATTCATGCAAAAAAGTTTAACATTTTTATTCGAATTAATTTTTTAATAATGAAGTTTTTAAAACTAATATAATAATAATTTTAATAATATTAATAAAATAATAAAGGGCTGGTCCAATTTATCAACCACCTAAAATCAGCCACTTACATTTATCTTAATTTTTTTCAGTAGTTTTTAGACTATATATATGTTGATATTTATCTATATATATAACAATAATAATATATACAGTATAATATATATATTAGATATATATATATATTATATATATATCAGATAATATTATTAGATTTACTACACTTTCTTGGATTAAAGGAGAAAGTTAATCTCTTCAGTCATCTCAGAGTATAATCACCCTCCCCCCCGCAAAGCCATTTCTATTTATTTTCTTAACGCCCACCACCACTCCACCAACCCCAACTTAACCACCCTCCCCCGCCCTTCCTTCCCCCTTACCCCCCCTCCCCTTCCCCCCCACCCCACCCCCGCCAAAAACGTCTTTGTTTATTTTCTTGATTGATTAGCTGGCTCTTCACATGGGACCCAAAGAGTAAAATTATTGGTTTCTTTTAATATTAGATTGGCTCTAAGTGGAACTGCGGTAACCTGTGGGGTGGGGGGGGGGGGGGGGGGCCTTGGGGGGGGGGGGAGGGGGGGGGGGGTGGGGGGGGGGGGGGGGGGGGGGTTAGGGGGGGGGGGGGTTTAATTGGGGGAGGGGGGGGGTGAACGAGGGTGGGGGAGTGTGCGGGCAACTTACCGGCTTCCTTCCCTGGGGTCGGCTGGAGCGGAGCTGGAACGGAGCTGGAAGGGTCTGGAAGTAGCGTGGCTGGAAAGATAACGGGCGATGAACGGCACTAAGAAGACTTTTGTACTGAATTATTGTTTGTATGTGTATGTGTGTATGTGTGTGTGTGTCTGTATTGGGATAGAGTTGCTTAATTGATCAGCCATTCCTTTTGACATATCTTTACTTAAACAGTCCATTAGAGACCTGGGATTCGATGGATTGTGATGTGTCGCTACCAGTGTTGTTGAGGAGGGCGTGTGGCTGGCAACCTCATCCCACGAGACGTTATGAGAACTGAAAGGCTATCGCTTTTTTGGGAGCCTTCTTTACAACTGGAAATTTTCTCTCTCTCTCTCTCTCTCTCTCTCTCTCTCTCTCTCTCTCTCTCTCTCTCTCTCTCTAAACTCTCTTGTTCGTCTATCTCTGTCTAATAATCTGACTGAGGAATTTACAATTGGGAAAATGTGATGAGAGAAATGTAATGAGAATCGGTAAAAAGACGATGAGAGAGTAACGCAAGCAATAGTGCTTTCTGGGAAAGCACACCTTAGCTTAGTGTTGCTTTCTCTTTTAGCCTTCTTGCTTTCTCAATGCAAGCACTGTTCTCTGCAAAAGCACACCTTAGCTTAGAGTTGCTTTCTGTTTTAGCTTTCTTGCTTTCTTAACGCAAGCACTGTTTTCTGCAAAAGCACACCTTAGCTTAGAGCTGCTTTCTTCTTTTGCTTTCTTGCTTTGTGTTGCTTAGGTCTCAGATCTTACTTAACTTAGTACTGCTTTCTTTTACGTTCTTGCTTTCTTAACGCAAGCACTGTTCTCTGCAAAAGCACACCTTAGCTTAGAGTTGCTTTCTCTTTTAGCTTTCTTGCTTTCTTAACGCAAGCACTGTTTTCTGCAAAAGCACACTTTAGCTTAGAGCTGCTTTCTTCTTTTGCTTTCTTGCTTTGTGTTGCTTAAGTCTCAGATCTTACTTAACTTAGTACTGCTCTCTTTTACTTCCTTGCTTTCTTAACGCAAGCACTGGTTTCTACAAAAGCACACCTTAGCTTAGAGTTGCTTTCTCTTTTAGCTTTCTTGCTTTCTTACCGCAAGCACTGTTCTCTGCAAAAGCACACCTTAGCTTAGAGTTGCTTTCTCTTTTAGCTTTCTTGCTTTCTTAACGCAAGCACTGTTTTCTGCAAAAGCACACCTTAGCTTAGTACTGCTTTCTCTTTTAGCTTCATGCTTTCTTGACGCAAGCACTGTTTTCTGCAAAAGCACACCTTAGGTTAGGGTTGCTTTTTCTCTTAGCTTTCTTGCTTTCTTAATGCAAGCACTGTTCTCTGCAAAAGCACACCTTAGCTTAGTACTGCTTTTTTTACTCTTTTAAGCTTCTTTTACTTTCTTGCTTTCTTAACGCAAGCACTGTTTTCTGCAAAAGCACACCTTAGCTTAGTGTTGCTTTCTCTTTTAGCTTTCTTGCTTTCTTAACACAAGCACTGTTCTCTGCAAAAGCACACCTTAGCTTAGAACTGCTTTCTCCTTTACTTTCTTGCTTTCTTAACGCAAGCACTGTTCTCTGCAAAAGCACACCTTAGCTTAGTGTTGCTTTCTTTTAGCATTGCTTCTTTCTAACGCAAGCACTGTTTTCTGCACACACCTTAACGAAAGCATGCTTAGAAACTGCTCTCCTTTAGCTTTCTTGCTTTCTTAACACAAGCAACTGTTTTCTCTGCAAAACACAAACTTCAGCTTAGAAGCTTTCTCCACTTTTTCTTGCTTTTTCTTAACGCAAAGCACTTCTTCTGCAAAAGCACACCTTAGCTTAGAGATGCTTTTTCCTTTAGCTTTCTTGCTTTCTTAACGCAAGCACTGTTCTCTGCAAAAAGCACACCTTAGCTTAGAGCTGCTTTCTTCTTTTGCTCTCTTTTGCTCTTGCTTTTGTGTTCTCAAGATCTTTACTTCTTAGTATGCTTTTTCTTTTTTACTTTCTTGCTTTCTTTTACTTTCTTGCTTTCTTAACGCAAGCACTGTTCTCTGCAAAAGCACACCTTAGCTTAGAGCTTCTTTCTCCTATTGCTTTCTTACTTTGTGTTGCTTGAGTCTCAGATCTTATCACTTTTTTTTTTTTTTTTTTAAATAATCTGGAAGCCTGGAATAATGCAAGAAGAACAAATCGGTAACCATCCTCACACCTGGGGGCCAAAACCAGTAGTTTCGCCATCCCCAGAATTCTTCGCTTCGCTCTTCGCCATTTTTTCGG
>NC_061098.1:14927844-14942844 GCF_015104395.2 Macrobrachium nipponense
CCACGCTGGGAGACATACTATGGGAGTGGAGGTGCAAGGAAGAAGAAAGAGAGGGAGACCAAGAAAGAGATGGAAGGACTGTGTGAGAGGAAGATTTACATGAGAAGGGAATTGATGAGGCAGAAGTGCAAGATAGAAATAGATGGAAACGGCTCATCCGAAAACGGCGACCCCATATAAAAATGGGAAAAAAGCTGGGAAGAGAAGATAAAAGATCTTCAATGCTGTATCCTCCTTGTATTTTTTTGTTTTTACTCATTTTTATGCAAGATCTTCAAAAGCATCATTATTTACGAGGAAAAGTTTTTATTTATTTTTTATTTATTTGTTTATTTTGAGAATAACAGCTTCAACGTTAAAATTATATTTGTTTATAATATTTTTTGTATTTTTCTTTTTCCTTCACTGATTTTCGACGTAGGAAGTCCTTATATAAAGTCTAGCAGTTCATATGGATTGTTCATTTGTGCGATTCAGCAGTTAATGGTTATATTTCGTACTTAGCAGTTTAATGCCTATTTGAACTTTTTTCTATTGTATATTTGTACCTGTTGAATGATATATATATATATATATATATATATATATATATATATATATGTATATATATGTATATATATATATATATATATATATATATATATATATATATATACACACACACACACCACAAACGCATGAGTGTTGATACTGATTCATTTATGTAAATACACCCTCTTTTGTGTGTTACTCGTACTTGTCATAGCAGTCATTACACACTGGATGAATATTCATAGCTCAATGTCAACGTCGGCGTATGTGTCTTGTATGTAGGTGGGCCTTGAATAACCATTCCATGCCGCGTTTTACATGCGCCTTTTTCTCTATAAAGTTGAACGCAGAATACTCGATGAAATAATATATATATATATATAACATATATATATATATATATATATATATATATATATATACGTATATATTATTATATATATATATATACATTGCTTGCACGATGTTCTTTAATGAATGTCGGTATATATACCTACGTACGCATTCGTGTATTATACAACGTTCCTTTATGAATGTATATGTTAGATACGTATACTACGTATTTATGCATTACTACACAAGGTTCCTTTATGAATGTATGTATGTGTACGTATACATATGTGCATTACATATTATTCTTTTATGAATGCATGTATGTGTACGTATACATATATGCATTAAATATCATTTTATAAATTCATGTATATGTACGTATACATATGTGCATTATGTTATTCCTTTCTGATTGCATGTATATAAACATATGCATATGTGCATTACATATTATTCTTTTATGAATACATGTATGTGCACGTATACATAAATGCATTATATATTATTATTTTATGAATTTATGTATATGTACGTATACAATTATGCATTGCATTGTTCTTTAAAGAATGTGTGTGTATATAAGTATGCATATGTGCATTACATATTGTGCCTTTATGAATGTGTATAGATAAGTGTGCATATAAGCTTTACATACTATTGTTTTATGAATGCATGTATATCGACGTAGGCTATCCATCCATGCAGTGAATAATATTATCCTTAGCTCTCTATTCCATTTCATCGTTCCAGTGCAAAATATATTCTCAACCTGCTATATATATATTGTTGTGCTACCTAATCTAATCTAACCTTTCCCAGCTAACTCCATACTAAGACGACGCCAAAAAGACAAAAGCTAATCACCTCCCTAGTTTTATTAGGGAGACACCTTTTGTTATTCTTTCTCCTTACAGCCAGATAAGATCTTTGTATGTAAATAGAGTTCTTTATTTTTTTTGCGGAGGTTGCTTGCTAAGCGTGGTGTTGTTAGTACGTATTCGAGCCGCGTCTTGTGCCGTGTGATTGCTGCTACAGTAGATTCACATCAACCGTGCATTTGATGTCTAGTCCATTCCCTTACGACGCTCCTGATTGGCTGTTGATAAGCCAATCACAAGGCTGGAAACTATTCAGTCTATCTCGAGAGAGTTCACATAGGCAGGATGCATGTTCCAACTTTCCTGAGGGATACTTTTGAAAGACGTATATCCCTTAGGAGAGGTGGAACATAGATCCTACCCATGTGAACTCTAGAGAGAGACAGAGTTTCCAACCCTGTGATTGGCTTATCAACAGCCAATCAGGAGCGTCGTAAGGGACTGGCCTGGACATCAAATGCACGTTTGCTGTGAATTTACTATAGTGAGTGCTCTAAGGTCCTACTGACAATTTCCAATTTCATTTTTTCGATAATAATCATTAACTATTCCTCACGTCCCCACATATTTGAATTCCCTTTGATTTTGACAAATTTCCAAATTAATTTTTGCCTTATTTATAATCAATATTCCTCACGTCCTCACATATTTTAATGCCCTTTGATTTTGACAAATTTCCAAATTAAATTTTGCCTTATTTATAATCAAATATTCCTCACGTCCTCACATATTTGAATTCCCTTTGATTTTGACAAAGTTCCAAATTAATTTTTGCGATATTTACAATCAATATTCCTCACGTCCTCACATATTTTAATTCCCTTTGATTTTGACAAATTTCTAAATTAATTTTTGCCTTATTAATAATCAAATATTCCTCACGTCCTCACATATTTGAATTCCCTTTGATTTTGATAAATTTCCAAATTAATTTTTGCGATATTGATAATCAAATATTCCTCTCAACATCACTTATTTCAATGAGCCTCTATACTGAGATATTTTAATTTTAATTTTTTTCCATAGTGACCCTTACGAAGTACTCATTTTATTTTGCCAGAATTCGATACAGAGATTTTTAGAATTTTTCATTTTATTTTTTTTTTCTCATAGTGACCCCTACGAAGTACTCATTTTATTTTGCCAGAATTCAATACTTAGATTTTATAGTTTTTTTTCATTTTTATTTATGTATGTATTTTTTCCATAAAGACCCCTACGAAGTACTCATTATATTTTGCCAGAATTCGATACTGAGATTTTTTGAATTTTTCATTTATTTTTTTTTTCTCATAGTGACCCCTACGAAGACTCATTTCATTTTGCCAGAATTCGATACTTACATTTTTATAATTTTTTTTTTTTTCATTTTTATTTATGTATGTATTTTTTCCATAAAGACCCCTACGAAGTACTCATTATATTTTGCCAGAATTCGATACTGAGATTTTAAGATTTTTATTTATTTATATATTTTTTTTTACATAGTGACCCCTACGAAGTATTCATATTTTGCCAGAATTCGATACTGAGATTTTTAGATTTTTTTCTTCATTTTTTTCATAGTGACCCCTACGAAGTACTCATTATATCTTGCCAGAATTCCAGTATTTATCGGTTCCCTCTTCGGCCGAATGCAATGCGTTCCTTCCTTCGTTCTGAGAACAGCATGACCTGTCATCACCGCGTGGTGAGAGATTGGGGCAATCATTACCTAAAGGACCCAGTTCCGCTGTTGACACATCGCGATGGGGTCTGCGTCTGTGTGTTTATGTCTCTTTTGTTAGTCAGTGCAAGTGTAGACAAGTTTCACTGACGATTGCTGTAGGTTCGAGTTGTCTTCTGTTTCTGCTTTTTGTTTTTTGTTTTTTTTTTTCTCCTATCATTTTCCTCTCTTCTTTTATAACCTTCTCTGTTTCTGCTTTGTTTTTGGTCTCCTAAAAATGTTTTCTCTGTGTTCTTTTGTATCCTTCTCTGTTTCGGCTTTGTTTCTTTGGTCTCCTATCATTTTTCTCTCTGGTCTGTGTTCTTTTGTAACCTTCTCTGTTTGATTTTGGTCTCCTATCATTTTTCTCTCTGTGTTCTTTTGTAACCTTCTCTGTTTCGAATTTGTTTCTTTGGTCTCCTATCATTTTTCTCTCTGTGTTCTTTTGTAACCTTCTCTGTTTCTGCTTTGTTTTTGACCTCCTATTATTTTCCTCTCTTATTTTGTAACCTTCTCTGTTTCGGCTTTGTTTCTTTGGTCTCCTATCATTTTTCTCTCTGTGTTCTTTTGTAACCTTCTCTGTTTCTGCTTGTTTTTGGTCTCCTATCATTTTTCTCTCTGTGTTCTTTTTGTAACCTTCTCTGTTTCGGCTTTGTTTCTTTGGTCTCCTATCATTTTTCTCTCTGTGTTTTTTTGTAACCTTCTCTGTTTCTGCTTTGTTTTTCGGTTTCCTATCATTTTCCTCTGTGTTCTTTTGTAACCTTCTCAGTTTCAGATATTTAGCATGTATTTTATAACAGTTATGAGTTATAAACTGGGCAGTAATAACTGTTATAACCGTTAACTGAATGCAGTTTTAAACCATAATTATAATTCGCAACACGCAGTTAACGATAGATATGATTTTAGCTCATTTTTTCATCTTCTTTTATTCTAGCTAATGCGTAAAGGTATTAGAGTTTTGCTTTTAAAGTGTTGTACAGTAGACCACGAACTCTCTCTCTCTCTCTCTCTCTCTCTCTCTCTCTCTCTCTCTCTCTCTCTCTCTAAAAAGGAAATTGACAGGCAGCACCCACTTCTCTAGACAGCTGACTCACCCACTGGTCGGTTAGTCGTGGCTTTTCTCACTAAAAATGAGATGAATTCATCGGCTGTATTGGGCTAGAATCTCTCTCTCTCTCTCTCTCTCTCTCTCTCTCTCCTCTCTCATACGGGGGACTAGGTAGTGCGATCTCTCACGTCTCTACAGCCTGTAATTCAAGATGGATAGGTATGCGAGCGCATCCACCTCTCTCTCTCTCTCTCTCTCTCTCTCTCTCTCTCTCTCTCTCTCTCTCTCTCTCTAGGTGATGCCTCTGGGGTCCGTGTCGTCCGAAAGGTCTTAAAGCGAGGTGGGGGGAAGGGCTGGGGGGGAGGGCGGAGCTTTTAAGGAGTTAGGAAGGAGCTGATGCAAAAACCATGTCTGGTGTAAAAAAAGGGGGGGGGGGGGAGGGGCGGGGTCACAGCTTTGTAGGAGTTGCTCACGTAATATAATTAAACCTGAGGATGGAATAAGTTGACGTTTGTATCTTTTTCATATCCTTTTTGTATATGGGGATTGTGCTGGCGTAGCTTTCGTCATAATCATAGGAAATATATATATATATATATATATATATATATATAATATATATATATATATATATATATATATATATATGCTTAAAAAATCACAGAAGATGCACGTGACTTCATTAAATAAGCGAATACCACAGGAACATGATAATCAGAAATCCAAGCGCTTTCGTCTTTACTAAGACATTATCATTTTCCTGTGGCCGTATCTGTTTATTACGTTATATATATGTATATAATATATATATATAAATATATATATGGTAGATATATATATATATATATATAGATAGATAAAGATAGATGATAGATAGATAGATAGATAGATATATATAATATATATATATCTATCTATCTATCTATCTATCTATCATGTATATATATATATATATATATATATATATATATAGATATATCTATATATATATAATTTTTTTTAGGGCGATCGCTGTCATACGTGTTCATATGACCGTTTTCCTGGATCTCAATTTTGTTATGTAAGCCAGATTGGGAAGGACGTGTTGTGCATTACAGATAGGTTTGATGCGTACATATGAAGTGAGAGAGAGAGAGAGAGAGAGAGAGAGAGAGAGAGAGAGACTCACTAACTAACTAACCCCTACCTTGGAAAGGATCAAGGACGGCTTTGCGTATCTTCGCTAATCCTCATTTTAGTATCCGTGACGAGAATCTCGAATATTACGACAACACCTTCTTATGCAACTCCTCCCTCGGCTGCGATGTAAACAAAGAGATGGAGTCCACGCGGTTCCCCGAGTATAGTCGTGGCATAGTAGACGGGTAGACAGACAGACGGTTCCTTAGTAGACGGCTCCTCAAACATCTGCTCAAGGTCCTTAGGATGGATAGGATGGTATGGCTGGCCGCCTTTTGTTTCTGGGGTTCGTGCGGCAGGAGGTGGGCGGGTTATTTCAGAGGTTCGGCCGGCGGGAGTAGGTGGCCGTTGAGGTTAAGGTTATGAAGGAGGTATTTTAGTTTTCTGTAAACATTCAAGGTGAAGGACGTCCTATTTCTTTGGGCGGAGAGAGAGGGGGGGTGGGGGGGGAGTTGGGTATTATAGCTGTGTAATAGGTGAATATACTATCCATGAGAGAGAGAGATGGGTATTATAGCTGTGTAAAAGGTGAATACACTAATCCATGAGAGAGAGAGAGAGAGAGAGATATGGGTATTATAGCTGTGTAATAGGTGAATATAATCCATGAATGAGAGAGAGAGAGAGAGAGAGAGAGAGAGAGAGATGGTATTATAGTTGTGTAATAGGTGACTATAATCCATGAGAGAGAGAGAGAGAGAGAGAGAGAAGGTGAAGGGTGGATGGCGTGAGGGACTCATCTCCATGAAAGGGGCGTTGTGTAAAAGATGAGTATAATTCATAAGAGAGAGAGTGAGAGAGAGAGAGAGAGAGAGAGAGAGAGAGAGAGAGAGAGAGAGAGAAGAATTACTAGCTAATATCATGTATGGAATAAGAAAATAAAGACGTGGATTAAAGACTCATTATAATTGAAAGAACAGATATCACTTCGACAGCATCTCTACCACATGAAGTTTGGCGGAAGACGCAAGATATTAATGTCACCTGGAGATATGACAGATATGACGCAACATAATACTTTCGTGTGGTCGATTCGGAGTCACGAGTAGAAACAGGGAAACAAAGAGATACAAAATTAATTTAAGAATCTGATAAACGCGGAAGTGACGTGGACTAAAATTAGCTGCAATTTAAATTGTGACTTGATCTTATGAAAAATTGAGCACTGAAGAAGAGTGGACTGGGTTCGTGCATATTATTGCTAGCAATATACGACCAGTGATGACTCGAATATCGACCCAGCCTCCACCCGGGGCGGACAAACAAGAAGGATCCACTCGGATTTTATTTTGTTTTGAGATCCTGATGGGAGAAAAGGTGTTAAAATGGAGTCTAGTGGGGTTATGTGATTAAAAAAATAAATAGATAAAAACAGCCAAATCTACAAGGTTGGTTCTGCTCAAGGTCTAACTTAAGACAGACCTTCTTGGTCTTGGACTGGTCAGGATAAAGACCTACAGACAGAAGAGGGAAGGACCGTGGTCTGAGAAAGCCCGGCCCTCCTAATTGGGCTTTCAGGCTCAGAGGGACCCAGAGTAGACAAAGGCGTCCCACCCAAATCATAACCCTGACCAAAGGGCTTTTATGACCTATTATCCCGGGGACGGGGAGGAGAAACGTACGTACGTACATACGTAAGTACGATGCGTACCCACGCCAGCACAAAGGAAGCGAGGGTCGGGTACAGGATGCTTAGGAAAGAGATGGGGAAAATATTGTACGAGTAATTATGTAAATTTCCATTTTACACTGAGGGGAGGAAGTGCTGAGTAGAAGTTTACATTTTTTAAATTAAACTAAAAAATCCAATAAGTTACATGCACCCAAAGGGTTGTCGAAAATGCAGAATTACGAATAAATTTCGTAGGATATAAAATATAATAATTAGGATGTAAAATAAAGTAATGAAGTCTGACTTTTTTTTTTTTTAGTTTTTCACCAGATGAGATGGGGACAAAGCAAACGTCGATTAGATTGGAAACAGAAAACTTTTACCATGTTCAGTGTCTCATTTATTCCATTTTTCATTTTCATTACTCGGGGAGTAAGCCTACAAACTACTTTGTTTTTGTTGTGGGAGAGGGTGGTAGGAAAGGTCTATGAAAGAGCCTAAAAAAAAAAAATCGCATTGACTTAAAGATATAAGAAATTTAGGATGGGATATTTATGATTTATTTATTAGAATGAAAACGTAAAAAATGACTATTATGTTAAATAGTACAGAAAAATATTTCTGATAAAATAGAGTATATTTATTTTAATTTTCGTTGGTTAAACGAGGATTTTAGCTCGTCTTAATTTAACGTAAATTTAGGAATATGGAGAAAAATCTTGCACGCGTTACGAGTAAGCTGGAGGTCTGATCACGCCTTTTTTTTTTTTTTTTTTTTTTTTTTTTTTTACATAAACCTTCATAAGATCACACCTCTTTTACAGAGCTTCTTTGTCTTCGTGTTTTTATTGGGTATGTGGTATTGCAAGCGATTAAAAAACGAAGTATAAAATAGGCAACAGTCATCAATATCTATTCGTACTTTTGAGTTTGGCCAGTGGTCAGTGAAAATAACCAAGAGAGAGAGAGAGAGAGAGAGAGAGAAAGAGAGAGAGAGAGAGAGAGAGAGAGAGAGAGAGAGAGAGAGAGAGAGAGAGAGAGAGAGAGTTTGAAAAGGTCGCAGCAAGAAGCAAACAGAACTAGCTTGCAATGTTCGGTCAGGAAATAATGCACTTGTGTGTGAATGTCCTGCAGAGCTAATGACACCAGCAATAATTTGCATGTCTTCAAACGCCAAGGTCAGGGAATAAATAGTCTCTGTTTTGCTGTGAAGTGTTCGCTTATTTTCCCAGGAAATATTCGCTCTCAAACATCTCTCATTTGTTGTGAGTGCTTGGAGAGCTCTTATAATGTAAGCATTGTAAAGGACAACCATGAATACATTGTGGAGAACATAAAGATATAATGTAATCGTTGTAGGGAACAGCAAAACATAATGTAAACATTGTAGAGAACAGCAAAATATAATGTAACTATTGTAAAAGACAGCAAAATATAATGTAAACTTTGTAGAGGACAGCAAAATTTAATGTAAACATTGTAGAGGACAACAAAATACAATGTAAACATTGTAGTGGGCAACAAAATATAATGTAAACATTGTAAAGGACAACCATGAATATAATGTAAACATTGTGAAGGTCAAAAACATAACGTAAACATTGTAGAGGACAAACATATAATGTAACTATTGTAAAAGACAGCAAAATATGATGTAAACATTGTAGAGGACAAAAATTTAATGTAAACCTTGTACAGGACAAAAATTTAATGTAAACCGTGTAAAGGACAACTATGAATATAATATAAACATTGTAAAGGACATAAAAATATAATGTAAGCATTGTAGAGGACAACAAAATATATTCATTGTAGAGGACAACAAAAAATATAATGTAATCATTGTAAAGGACAACAAAATATAATGAAAACCTTGTCAAAGATGGCAACTAATATATTGTAAACATTATAAACGACAACAGCAAATATAATGTAACCATTATAAAAGACAGAAACGAATATAATGTAAACATTATACAGGCAAACAACTAATATAATAAAAACATTGTAAAAGACAATACCAGTCTACCAACGAAAAGGTTAAATAGGAGACAGTGAGGGGAAATTGCCACTCTCTCTCTCTCTCTCTCTCTCTCTCTCTCTCAGTGGAATGCTGTGTAAATATGGAGTTGGAAGCATATATATATGTACCCTGGAATGGAGTTTAATCAAGTAGAGTGAATGACGAATCTGACATATGAAGTGACAGATGGACAGGCACTCGTCTCTCTCTCTCTCTCTCTCTCTCTCTCTCCTCTCTCTCTCTCTCTTCTGTTTACTTCGTCTGAATCCATACTGTATATATGAACTTATCTCTCTGCAAAGAGAAACTAATTGTAAATGAATCAACTGAAATTATCTGACGTGTGTGAAAGAGAGAGAGTTTACTTATTGCGACCTCTCTCTCTCTCTCTCTCTCTCTCTCTCTCTCTCTCTCTCTCTCTCTCTCTCTCTCTCTCTCTCACTGACCTCTGTCGGTACTGTATATACGAATTTATCTCTCTGCAAATGAATTCAACTTGAATTATCAGTCTTGTGAGAGAGAGAGAGAGAGAGAGTCAGTGAGTGCTCATCTGCATCCCAGAGAGGTAATGTCACACTACCTGTCATTCAGAAGCTGTCTCGTATTTCCGTGAAAAGACACAACACAAGATTAACGAGAAGACTTCTTCTCAACCAGGCGTCAAATAATGCCAAGGGTTTGTGGGGGTAACTTAAGAAGGCAAAAGAAGAAATTTGCGGTGAGTCGACTTGTTGCATAAAGTGGATCGTGTAACCTCTTGTGGAAGGAGAGTTGAAAGGCGATATCTCAGCCAAAGGTAGAAGAAGAAGAAGAAGAAGAAGAAGAAGAAGAAGAAGAGGAGGAGGAGGAGGAGGAGGAGGTCGTGTAATCTCTTGTGGAAGGAGAGGTGGAAGGCGATTTCTCAGCCAAAGGTACTAGAAGGAGGAGGAGGAGGAGGAGGAGGAGGAGGAGGAGGAAGTGGCGTGTGGATGGATAGAAGAGAGATGAGGGAATGAGTAAAAAAAAAAAAGATGTTGGAAGAGGAGGAGTGTCACAGGACCCGTGGACGTAGATGGGGGGCTTTTTGTGTGCAATTATAGATAGGGATGAAGGAGAGGAGACAAAAACGAATAGTACGTAAAATGAGGAAGAAGATAGGGGAGATTGGAGGAATTATAGATAGGGATGAACAGGAAGAGGCAAAAATAAAAAAGAAAGGACGCACAAGCAGAAAGAGGATAAGAGAGATCAGGATAAAGTCCAGAGAGTTGTAAGCATACAATGGTGCTCAGGAACTTAGGAATATGAATATAAGGAAAAATTAAAGAAAAATGGTATCAATGATAAGAATTTCAAGGAAAGGGATGATTCCTGAGGGAACCAAGATAAAGGAGTAGGTATAGAGAGAGATATATGAATTTAAAGGAGAGAAAAATGGAATAAATGATAAGAATTCGAAGGGAAGGTGAAATTTGTTTTAAGGAGAACAAAGATATAAAGGTGATACGCCTATCAAGAGAGAGAGAGAGAGAGAGAGAGAGAGAGAGAGAGAGAGAGAGAGAGAGAGAGAGGGGGGAGAGAGGTGATAAAAAAAAGACGCTTTCGAAATCAAAATTAGCACCAAAGATGAAAGAAAGACTAAGGATGTCAAGCCATTGACAGAGAGATCTATGAAGACTTCCAAAAAGGGGGCGTGGCGCGCCACCAACAAACAAATACAACAGCAGCAAGGAACAGCAACAACAATAATGACAGCGTTGCTGCTGCTGAATGAACACCAGCAGCAGCAACAGCAACAGCAACAATGACAGCATTGCTGTTGCAAAAGAATGCAGCACGGTCATAATGCATCCATTGTGAGTACAGCCTTTTTCATTATGGCTCCCGTGAAGGTAGAGGAAAGAGAGAGCAAATGTTTGGGAGTATCAATGGAGAACATCTTGCTTTGCTTGCTTGCTTGCTTCTGAGGTCTTTTACCCTTGTGCTTGTTCGCGTTTTCTTATGGTTTGTCTATCTGTCTGTCTGTTGTATGATTTGTTACGGTGTTCTTTGTGCATATTGCTTGCTAATTAATTTGTTTTCGTACGCCATTGTTTTGTTGATTTTTGGGCCACGGGTATTGTTTCCTTTCCATTCTACGCTTTTACAAATAATGACTCGTTAGTTTTACAAGAGAGAGTTAGAGAGAGAGAGAGAGAGAGAGAGAGAGAGAGAGAGAGAGAGAGTCTTTGCAGCCTAACTCTCTTAAGGCATACGAGACTGCGTGCATCATGACGTAGAAGTATTCAGTAATAAGTAGTTGCGTCTCTCTCTCTCTCTCTCTCTCTCTGAGGTGATCAACTTGAGCAGGGTACAGGTTCTGCTGTCCAATACAAGCTTGGTAGAGGTGACGCGAATATGAAGTGGAAGGTGGGAAGAAATAATAGATTGTAATTACACAATCACACACACACACACACATATATATATATATTATATATATATATTATATATATATATATATATATATATATATAGTATGTATGTATGTATGTAGGTATTGTATGTATGTATGTATATTGTATATATATAGGTGTGTATTGTATATAAAAGTAAATAAATATATATATAATATATATATATATGATATATTTATTTATATATATGTATATTATTTGATATACTTATGTATATATATAACTATTTTGCAATGGAAAATTATTTTTTCGTTTTGGGATATTGATTAAAAATTGAATTTTGCTAAACAAAAAAACTAACATGATTCTTGTTTTTTTTTTTTTTACTGGAAACTGTAATTGATCTATTGCAAATATTATAAAGGGGGGGGGGGGGCCTATATATATTATATATATATGTGTGTGTGTGTGTGTGTGTGTGTGTGTGTGTGTGTGTGTGTGTATGCATTTATTGTACTTTGGACTTTCCAGTATAATGCTTACAACTTGGATATAATTAGGTTACACCCAAAAGCATTAAAAATCGTCTGATGGAAAAATTTTTTTAATTCATAAAATCTTTTTTAACAAAATTTCGAATTGGATCCAAAACCACATTCGAAAGTGTATTTGGGTTATTTCCCAATATAAAAGTTATTTCTCAGTGTATATAATTTCCCAATATATATATGTTATTTCCCAATATATAAATGTTATTTCCCAATATAAAAGTTTATTTCCCAATATATATAATTTCCCAATATAAAAGTTATTTCCCAATATATAAAAGTTATTTCTCAAAATAAAAGTTATTTCCCAATAAATAAAATTTGCCAATATCAAAAGTAATTTCCCCAAATATATATATTTGCGCCCATTCCGTAAAAAGTTATTTCCCAAATATAGTATTTCTTTCCAATATAAAAGTTATTTCCCAATATATAAAAGTTATTTCTTTCCCAAAAATAAAAAGTTAATTTCCCCAATAAATAGAAATTTGCCAATATATAAAAGTTATTTCCCAATATATATAATTTCCCAATCTAAAAGTTTATTTCCCAATATATATAATTTCCCAATATAAAAGTTATTTCGCAATATATAAAAGTTATTTCCCAATATAAAAGTTATTTCCCAATAAATAAAATTTTTCAATATAAAAGTTATTTCCCAATATAAAAGTAATTTCCCAATATATGTAATTTTCCAACATATAAAAGTTATTTCCCAATATATATAATTTCCTAATATAAAAGTTTATTTCCCAATATATATAATTTCCCAATATAAAAGTTATTTCCCAATAAATAAAATTTCTCAATATAAAAGTTTATTCAAAATGATATAAAATTATTTCCCAATATATATAAAAGTTTCCCAATAAAATAAAATTTTTTTTCCCACCCGTATAAAAGAAAAGTTTTAAAAATACCCAAAATAAAAGTAAAATTTTTTTCCAATATAAATGTTATTTCTCTATATATGAAAGTTATTTCCCAATATAAAAGTTATTTCCCAATATTATATAAAATAAAACTGAGCGTCCTTGAAAGACGTAAACACCTGCCTTACAACGTCGCGAACAAAGTATAAGGGTATATATATATACCCTTGGGTATACCTACCCATGCCCGGGCATCTGGCCTTAGCATTGCCAGGCATCCATACCTGGTGGCCGACTGGAGCCTTATCTGAATCTCCCACCGAAGGTCACACTGCTGTTAATTTGTGGCGTGTCGAGGATACTACACCTGAAATGGAGTATATTCTTCTCTCTCTCTCTCTCTCTCTCTCTCTCTCTCTCTCTCTCTCTCTCTCCATTGTTTTTGTCGGTCTGATCTGCGCAGCGAGGAGATGCAGTTTGTAATATTTTTTTTCCCCTTTTCCTTTTCCCGTGGGTGTGGTCTTCTGTTGTATATATATATATATTGTAAATATTATGTATATAGAATGTGTGGTTTAGAGCGCTTCACTTTACGTTCTGAATTCTTGGTTCTTTGGTTCGCTCCCAGAAGCCGACGAATTTATTATCGACTCGAAAATAGAAAATTCCCCTACGGTTAACATGTAAGAAAATATATTAATTCCGAGGTAGAGCGAATTAGATAGAAAAGGACATATGTAGCTTAATGCGTATATATATGGATAACGGTAATGTGATGTGACACACAACACACACACACACACACACACATATAAATATATATATATATATATATATGTGTGTGTGTGTGTGTATTATATATATATATATATATATAATATATATATATATATATATATATATATATATATATATAGATCCGTCACACATTTGTTGTACTCTCGTATACAGTACATTGTACACTGTATATGTGTATATCTGTCTGTTAAAAGTTCTTACATTCATACATAGAATTGAAATGCCTATGAGAAGTGATTACAAATTAGTGAGTATAATATCTACAGAGAAACCAATTAAGAATCAAACATACCTATGAAATATGCGCACATAAAAAAAACGCACGTCATTAAAAAATGAAAAATAAAAAGGTTCAATTTATACCTCGCCACCAACGACGCTCCAGATAACCACAGATAATCACAAATAATCATCAGGAGTCGCCATCATCGCCTTTTGGCGTTTCCATCCTCTTCGAAACGAGAACTGGGAACAGTGATCACTACTGTTGCTCACTGCCAGAGTTCTTCTTCGGTGAGAGAGAGAGAGAGAGAGAGAGAGAGAGAGAGTCGTTTTTGGTCCAGTCTTGAATGGAAATGTCCTTGTAGACGCTTTAAAGCTAATCCTCCTCCTCCTCCTCCTCCTCCTCCTCCTCCTCACAGTTTCTGCCCACATTCGCTTAACAGTTTTTCCCTTAATAAATAAATAAATAAATATATATATATATTATATATAATATATATTTATAATATAATATATATACATATATTATATATATATTAATAATATTATATATATATATATATATAATATACAACACTACACACACACAACACACCTAGGTATACGTATATATTGCATACTGGGACCATCAATCGCTCGCGGGCATAATATAGAAAACAAAAGAAGTATGGCCAGCGGCCTCGCGATTCTCGTCTACCTTAGAACATGAGAGAGAGAGAGTCTCTATCTCCGCAACCTTTTCTTCATCCCTTTCCCTATAGGATTGTGGTCGCTTGTTGGGGGAAGGGACTTAGCAACGAGGAATAATTGGGATAAGAGGAGATAAAAAAAAGGGGGGGGAGTCCTAATACGCGATAAGGAGACCTTGAA
>NC_061098.1:14945060-14957560 GCF_015104395.2 Macrobrachium nipponense
ATCACCTTCGACAATCCAGTTTTACCTACGTAACGGAAATCTTAAAAAAAAAAAAAAAAAAAAAAAAAAAAAAAAAAAAAAAAAAAAAAAAAAAAAAAAAACTGAACACCTTCAGGAATTTCCAGCAAGGTAACTCATATCCGCTTTAGAGATGCATCAGGAAGGTCGCCTGAGAGAGAGAGAGAGAGAGAGAGAGAGAGAGAGAGAGAGAGAGAGAGAGAGGTAAGGTCTGGTCACATTTGACCTTCTTTTGATGCTGGACCTCTTGCACTCACCCGGATGAGTGGGTACTTTAGGTGGTCTTGCTTTTGGGGGGTTATCCCCGATGATTCATTGAGTGATTCATAGTGTGATGGAGTGGTTTTGTTCCTTCGTTGTTTTTTTTATTATTTATTTATTTGTTTCATTTTTTTGTCGTAATTTATCTTAGGTTTTGCTTCTGTGCTTCGTAATGCGTATATGGATATACTTGTATTTCGGGTTTTTGTTGAATCTTTATTATATAGTATCTAATTTTTTTTAGTTTTTTATTTCATTTTTTTAGAAATCGTTCAATAATTTTTATAACATCTAGTTTTTTTCGTTTTTTTATTTCATCGTTCTTAGAAATCGTTGAATCGTTTTATAATATCTAGTTTTTTTCGTTTATTTTATTTCATTTTTTTTTAGAAATCGTTGAATCATATTTATAATATCTAGTTTTTCCGTTTTTTATTTCATTTTTTAGAAATCATAGAAATTCGTTGTAATATCCTATCTAGTTTTTTTCGTTTATTTTATCATTTTTTTTAGAAATCGTGAATCATTTTATAATATCTATTTTTTTTTTTTTCGTTTTTTTATTTCATTTTTTTTTTCAGAATCCTTGAATCTTTATTAGTAGAGTATCTAGTTTTTTTTATATATTTTTTAATTTCTTAAATCGTTGAATCTTTATTATTATGTTTTGTCCAATCTGTTGCCTGAAGGGTCACCGAAAACTTGCCATGTCATGACGACTTACGCAAGCAGAGAATATGCCTTTGCTAAAGTATTGGTCGTTTTCAGTAAGTCCATATTGTAAAGCTTCTAGTTTTGATTTGAGAAATCTCACAAAATATTTGTGCTTGTCGGTGCCTGTTTGTGCCTGGGACTCAGGCAAACTATATCATATTAGAAAGCTTGCTTGCTTGTATTCTGCTTGATTTACAGCTGTAGTCTGTAACTTTCCAAGCACAAGTTTTAGACGATATCATGTCTTTTAGTAATTACTACAGGCATTACTGAAGTCACTTCATTGTATTGTTTTCTACGTACACTAGCGGATATAAAAACATGTGTCATAGAAGACACACACACACACACACACACACACACACACACACACACACACATATATATATATATATATATATATATATATATATATATATATATATATATATGACATAAATACATACGTACGCAGTATGTGTATTTGTGCGTATGGGTTTTATTTATGTCAGAGTAAAGACAGCTAGATGAGAAGAATCAGGCCTGAGGTTATTTTTAACCCATCAATAAATACTGGGATTAAAACAAAATATAAAAAGAATAATTGCCAATAGATAATCTTCCTCCACAAGGAAATATGTGCACTGCGTACCAGAATACGACGCGTATAAATCAAGCCAAGCCTTCCTGTCAAAAACGCTTGGCAATTAGAGAAGATGAAACAAGAATCTCGAACAGCACTTGAGAAAAACGGGAGCATTGTCAAAACTGAGGAAAAATCACACGAAAATGAGATGGAAAATAAAAAAGGTATGCGACTTGCCGGCCTCGTGGTAAGGAAGGTGGGCGTGTCTGTGCCAACGGCTATACTAGCGTTCTGCGGCGTCCTCCAAGGTGGTCACTTGCCTCCGAAGCGGCTGCATATAACGTATCATAACAATCATAACAACCATTGAACGACTAGGTGTTCAGTGAACATGTTACACATGTGTGAAAAAAAGTTCATAAATGAATACGTACAAGCTATATTAATTCACCGTAGGGCGGCAGTGCCTTTAGTGCGTTTCACGTGATTCGCCGTATGCATCATTACTTGAAAGTTCTTAAAATTGTCCCTTCAGGGCCCCAGCTGCAACCCCTTCCATTCCTTTGAACTCTATCTTCGTTCATATTCCACTTCAATAATATATTCCTCTTCAATATATATAGTAAGCTATTATAAAATAGTAACCTTTCAATATATATAAAAAAGCTATTTTAAAATAGTAACCTTTCAATATATATAAAAGCAATTATAAATAGTAAACCTTCAGTCATATAATAAAATGCTATTAAAAAAAATAGTAACCTAAACCATATAGAAAATATTCCACTTCAATATAAAAATAAGCTATTATAAAATAGTAACCTTTCAATATATATAAAAGCAATTATAAAATAGTAACCTTTCAATATATATAAAAGCTATTATAAAATTGTAACCATATAGAAAATATTCCACTTCAATATATATATAAAAGCTATTATGAAATAGTAACCTTTCAGTATATATATATAAGCTATTATAAAATAGTAACCATATAGAAAATATTCCATTTCAATATATATAAGCTATTATAAAATAGTAACCATATAGAAAAGAGGTAATCAATCAATAAAAAAAACAGTAACATTAAAGAAATGACCAAAATTGAATCGTACGTTGCAGATTTCACAACGCCGCCGTGAGAGATACTTTCTCGGGATCTCGCTACGGAGCGCGCAAGCGCGCATCGATGGCCAGACATCGAGCGCCTGACTTACGTCACGTAGCCTCGTAAACGATAACATATTTTTCCATTTTTCTCCTTCTAGAACACAAAACTCATTTGACAGAACTTCTTCAACTGACCAGATGGCTGTACATAGTACCTGTAGACCTGTAGTCCGTCGAAACCGGCTTATTTAATTTTTTTTTTTTTTTTTTTTTTTTTTTTTTTTTTTTACCGTTCTTCGACCGTCTGACATAGTTTTCGTACTTATTGTGTTTGCAGAACGTCATGATCTTAATGTTTTCATTTTTTGTTTTTGTTTTTGTTTTTTGTTTTTTTGTTTTTGTTTCTATCTCTTATTAAATATTTTGCTTTTGACATTTCCTCTTTGTATTTCGTACGAGGTTAACTTGAGGAGGAGGAAAGGCTATATTATTATTAGATTATTATATTATTATTATTATTATTATTATTATTAGTTATTATTATCATCTTCGCCCTACTTCTTTCCCACCTTCGCAGAAATCCGCCGGAAACGTTTTTGGGACAAGCCAACGGTATTTTTGTTAATTTTTTTTTATCTCTTCGTCGAAAGGCTGGATGTCGTATTTCTGACCTTAGCCCCGCCCACTATTCCAGCTCCTAGAAACGTTCTCCCAGCCGTGGAACAGAACGCACGTCCGAGCTTGTCTCTGAGGCGTGCAAGGTTGTCACGTACACGGTGATGGTATTCGTTCAAGAAAATATGGTCAGCGAGGAAGAACGTATGTAGGTATATATATGTATATATATATATCTATATATATATATATATATATATATCATATATATATATATATATATATATATATATATATATATACAATAAGCAGTATGAACCCTATCATTGCGACAATAGACCCATAGACGCACGAATTACATAATAGTAAAGTAAGGAAAAATGTAAAAAGAATAGAAGAGAAATAGAGTAAATGTATATATGTTTATATATATTATATATAATATAATATAAGTTGTGTGTGTGTGTGTGTGTGTGTATATACATACATACACATACACAATCTCGGTGTGATGACACATACCCAGATGATGGTGTGGGCGTATTGGGCGTGAGGGTGTGGGGGGATGTCCGTATTGTATTGTTGGTGGAATAGGCGGGTTGCGGGTTGGGGTGGAGTTGGAGAGGTCCTGTAGTTCCTGCTGGTAGTGTGACTGGTGCCCTTTTTCTTCGGAGCAGTTTCAACCTTACCACTCCTTAACACAGTTTTCATTGACCTGTAGGGCATCTCTCTCTCTCTCTCTCTCTCTCTCTCTCTCTCCCTGTCTCTCTCTCTCTCTCTCCATTCTTTTTACTGTACCTACGTTCGTATTCTCTTTCTGACATCTTTTTTGCCGCCCTCTCTGGTCGATCGTCTCAGAGTGCAGCTGCTTTGATGTTTTCCTCCTGTTACACCTTTCAAACCTTTCTGCTTAAGCTTAATTTAACCTTTCAGCGCTGAATGACCTAATAGGTCCCAGTGCTTGGTCTCAGGTCGAGATCCTATTCTCTCTCTCTCTCTCTCTCTCTCTCACTCTCTCTCTCTCTCTCTCTCTCGTTTTTTGTATTTGGAGCCTTGTCTCTTCATCATTATTATGTGGTAATTTTTCCTATTGTTTTCGTTTTTTCTCGTTTATAGTTGTTTAATGTGTACAAAATTATCAGTACGAGGAAGCATTTTTTTAAGCTGACTCGTCAGTTAGAACTGAGAACCTCATTATTAACATTAAAAAACAAAATATTTTTACTGTCTTCAAAATATCTCTTTAAAACAATCTCAAAGAATGTCTGAGGCATAAGGAAAGACGTGACATTTGGAGCGTAACAACCTGCGTTCTTCTCGGAAGGGCACGTGGCAGAGAGAACCCCCCGCATGAGATAGTATACTTCTGAGCTAGGAAAACCCGTCACCTGCGGTAATTCTAGGGGAAGAGACGGCGCACAGAAAACGGGAATTCTGAGATGACGTATGCGCGTGACGTCACGGGAGCCTTGAGGAAGGCCTGCTTCGTCTCTCGATGGTAAACAAAAAGGATTATTATGCTTCGCGTTTATCCCCCACGTAAATCCACTTCAGAATCAGATTTTTTTTGCGAGTTCTCTAATTTTTTTTTATAGTACAAACCTTCATCAAAGCGGAAGATAAACTTGAACGTTTTCATTTGCCACAAGGAAGGTGTGACGCTGATAGTCGAATCGAATATTTAGCGCTGCAACTCCCTATGGTAACTAACTTCTACTCAGAACAATCGTCATTGTATCGATGGCGTTTTATTTACGTTGCATTTGTAGGCATCACCACCACTTGTTCAGACAGGGGCCAGAGTGATGTCCTTGTGGACGAGGACATCACCTCGTTGTGTTTTCTGCTCTATACTGTTATGTGAATGCAGTTTACTGTTCTTTTCGTAATTAAGGTTATTGTCGTTAGTTTTTTTTTCTATTTTTTATTTAGTAAATTGTTCGTTACGTTTGAGAGATAAATGTACCGTCTCTATAATCAGATTTCCCTCTAACATTAATTTGATTCTAACTTCGTTTTTAAGTGTAAGAACGTTTTGGAAATTGCGTATCCCTTTTAATAAGCAATATTTATTCTCTCTCCTCCTCTCTCTCTCTCTCTCTCTCTCTCTCTCTAACGCACACACGAATGCACGCAAGCACTCAAGTTTGCCTCTCTGTGACCTGCCTCAAAACTAACGCGGTGCGCACTAACCACAAAAGAAACGGTATTTAACTAATGCTAAATCTGAAAGAAATTCTTTTCAGTGAAACTATGTCATGGCGCATCCTAAGTTCATATCGATGTTTATCGAGAGGTCTATAGCAGTGATTCTCAAACTGGGTGTACAGTGCCTATTGGTGTGCCACAAGATTCTCATGAAATTTGTCTTGGCCAGATCATCTCAATGAACATTAAAAAAAAAAAAAAAAGTTTGGTGAGGGTGCCTTCACTGAAAAAAAAAAAAAAAAAAAAGATGGCTAACCATTGGTCCATATGTTCCTATTACACGCTATTGAAGCCAGGATAGGCCTCGTTCCTAAAAATGTCAGCCAGATGTAGTTATAGGCCTAATCATTAGGTCACTGGGATGGGTGCACGAGACCGTGTCTCCTCAGTTTAGCTCTGGGCTATTCAGAAGAGAATGTACGACTGATTATAATAGTACATTTTACCTACGAAGACAGCGGTTAAAAGGAGGAATATAATAATAAAAGGAGCCCATAAAAACGGCAAAATGTAGAAAGTAAGTATACTAGATTTCAGAGACTGCTGAAGAGAGAGATAGAGACAGCAGCAGTCTCTGAAATACATATTACTTACTTTCTATATATTGACATTTCATGGGCTCCTTTTATTAGATGGAATTCTGGTGTAAACAAAACATTTTTACCGGTCAATATATATATATATATCTATATATATATATATATATATATATATATATATATTATATATATATATATATGGAGAAGATCACCTTAAGGAAGTAGAAATGATCGCTTTTTGCAAGATCTGTTGTTGTTGTTGTTGCTGTCTCTGATTGAGCTGGCTTTATACCAGCACGGGCTCTTTCTCATAGAGTAGCCCCCTCTCTTTAACCCGGAAAATGTAAACAAAATGTGTTTGTATCTTATAATGCAGCCTTTATTTCCACGCTTCCCTTTATTCTCGTGTAACGGTATCGTACAAGGTCGCCGCGGCGTTATCTTTTTACCAGATATGTGACGGTTATAGACGTGACGTAATTTTAGTGACTGTGACTCAAGTAGGCCCAATATATGTGTGTGTGTGAGTGTGTGTGTGTGTGTGTAAGTGATCTGCGATGTTTGTGACCGTATTTGGTAAGTGGCCTTGTCTATA
Source organism: Macrobrachium nipponense (assembly GCF_015104395.2). Lineage (NCBI taxonomy): Eukaryota > Metazoa > Arthropoda > Malacostraca > Decapoda > Palaemonidae > Macrobrachium > Macrobrachium nipponense. Next base: position 14,951,686 of record NC_061098.1, read on the forward strand.
GCTTCTTCTTCTTGTCCTGTTTTTGGTTTATGTTACTTTTAAGGCCGATGTCTGTTACTGTTTGTCGTTACTGTTTGTGATAGGGCGGTCTTCCTTATTTTCGTTTGTGTGTGTTGTTTGTGACCATATCTTTGTCGTCTGTTGGTTTGTGGTGTGTGTTTTAGGTACCTTAATCGTACGTTACATACATTTGCTATCAGTGGTTTTTGTATGTTGTTTGTTACCGTAACTTTGTCGTTTGTTGGTTTGTGTTATGTGTTCTCGTTATTAACATTTTCCATTAGTGGTGCTTGTGCCCATATCTCTTATTGCTTTTACTGTACCTCCTTTCATATTCTCTCTCTCGTGCTAGTTATCTCTTCCCCTTACCAGTTCTCTCTCTCTCTCTCTCTCTCTCTCTCTCTCTCTCTCTCTCAAACCAGACAAGAAATAATGCATGGTAACGAACTGAAGAGATACAACACATCCCATTGTGGGAACTTCTTTACATAAAAGATATGTGACAAAGGAATAAACTGCCACCAGAGAGAAGTTGTAAACAGGAACAGCGTGTAAGAAGAGTTTAAAAGAAAGCTAGACAAAATCATTAGGAGGATATTGTGAATGCACAGTAAAACCTGCTCCAAGAGATAAATGAGCACACGAATGGACTGAAAAGTCTTTGAGACATCCTAATCTTTGAGACACCCTAATCCTTGTAACTCTCTCTCTCTCTCTCTCTATGACATGGAATAAACTGCCACAAGAGTTGTAAACAGCAACATTGTGGAAGAAGAGTTTAAAAGAAAGCTAGACAAAATCATTAGGAGGATACTGTGAATGCACAGTAAAACCTGCTCCTAGAGATAAGTGAGCACACGATGTCTCCTCTTAGGATGGACTGAAAAGTCTTTTGAGTCATCCTAATCCTTATAACCCCTTTTAACTCTCCCTTTCTCTCTTCATGAGGCTTACACTCGCTTCCTAATAACACAAGGGATGGAATTAGGTCTTTGATACCGAGGGCGGATGGTTTATGGACGTGATCTGCGTAATGTTGGAGTGTTTCCACCTTTTCTAGTTTTTTTTTATTTTATTTTTATTTCTTTTGTGCTGTCTCCATACGAGGCAAATGAGGCTTAGCAGAAGGAGACCAGTGACCTGTATGCTCAAGTAGGCTTCTCTGGGGTCGTGGGGGTTGGGTTGGGGGCAAAGGGGGTAGGGATGGGATTCTCTTCTACTTGCGGGAGGGTAGATCTTGTTACTTTTTCTATTTGAATGTTTTATATATATAATATATCTATATATATATATATATATATATATATATATATATATATATATATATATCTTATATATATTATAATACCTAATCTTCTTGTTACTTTCGGGGACCTGTACGGGTTTATCTTTAAAATATAATGCGCTTGTGCATATAACTGTGGATATGTTTTTTTGCATTTCAAGACTCTGCTACTGTGATTGATGCTAATAATAATGTAATAATAATAATAATAATAATAATATTAAAAAAAAAAAATTAAAATAATAATAATAATAATTCTGTGAATAAAATGGCAGAAATCAGAGAATTAATCTTATATGATTAATTCGCTGAATTCTGCCATTATATTCAACAGAATTTGTTTAAAAGAGGCCCCTTCCTTCCAATCTAAATAATAAATAATTAATAAATAATAATAATAATAAAATAATAATAATAATAAAATGAATACCACACTATAATACAGTCGAATTGGAGGACTGTGATAAACCAGATATAATAATACCACTATAAATACACCCAGTCGAATTGGAGGACTGTGATAAACAAAACAAAAAAAAATTATAATAATACCACACTATAAGTACACCCAGTCGAATTAGAGGACTGTGATAAACCAAAAAAAATAATAATAGTAATAATTTTAACCATATATCCTTATCAGTTTACTCCATGATAAACACCCCCCCCCCCCAAAAAAAAAAAAAAAAAAAAAAAAAAAAAAAACCCCCAAAAAAAAAAAAAATTTAAAAAAAAAAAAAATTTAACCCTATATCCTTATCAGTCTGTTCCAATTTTCCTCGTAAGTTCGCTACCCAGAGTTTCTTTGATAAAATAAAACGATTATTCACAGCGAAACGGACCTGGCTTTCTCTAGAGAGACGATCTTGAGTATGGACCATTGGTCGTGGCACAGTCATGAGTCATCCTCCTTCTCTCTTTCTGATGTCATTTCTTTTAGATTACTCAATGGGGCAGCAGCCATCCATGTCTGCCCTGTTAACCACTACAGCGATTGTGTGGAGAGAGAGAGAGAGAGAGAGAGAGAGAGAGAGAGAGAGTCAGTGTCACTTGGTCTATTGTATACCTTTCTGACGTGTACGTTACAAGGAGTTACAAGGATTAGGATGTCTCAAAGACTTGGTAGTCCATCCTCAGAGGAGACATCGTGTTCGCACTTATATGTAGGAGCAGGTTTTTGCTGTGCATTCACAGTGTCCTAATGATTTTGTCTAGCTTTCTTTTAAAGTCTTCTACACCTGTTGCTGTTTACAGCTTCCCACAACGGGATGTGTTATATCTCTTCAGTTCTAGTTTCCATCCATTATTTCTTGTCTGGTTTTCGTTGACTGGGGTGTTGTCTTGTTTCTTCATACGTCATACACACACACATGTATGTACGTATAGTATACTTAGGTTTACCAACTCCCTTTATTATGATCTTTGTGTCCGTCCGAATTGCTAAAACCCTGGTTCGGTCCCGTAGTAAGTCAGACTGTAAATATATATATATATATATATATATATATATATATATATATATATATATATATATATATATATACATATATATATATATATATCTATATATATATATATATAATCTATATATATATATTTATATATATATCTTTCTGTGTATGTGAAATGAAAACCTTAAGGTAATTTTAGCCTTTTTTAGAAATGGCATATTACTCCATGGAGTGTGTCTATATCTCATTTGATATGTCGTGTGTGTGTGTGTGTGTGTGTGTGTGTGTGTGTGTGTGTGTGTGTGTGTGTGTGTACAGCATACATACCTGTTGATTGCTTGATGACAGAATTAATAACAGTAATAATGACATTAGGAAATAACGGCCACACTATGTCCTGATTCGGTAAGTTAATTCCTTATTGACGTTCTATGGAAAGATTCTCTCTCTCTCTCTCTCTCTCTCCTCGCCTCTCTCTCTCGTCTCTCGGGGGTCCCCTGACTCCTCTCCTCTCTCTCTCTCTCTCTCTCTCCTCTCTCTCCGAATTGTGAAATAGGATCAAGAGTATAAAGTTTATTGCAAAATTGGGGTAGGTCACTCTTGCGGTCTGTCGTTACAGAGCAGGGGCCAACAAGGCTGCAATAAAATATAGAGCGATGGGTGTTTTTTTTTTTTTTGTTTCTAAAAAATTTGTTTGTTTGTTTGTTACCTAACGTTGCTTTACATAACTCAGACACGAAACTCTGTGGTCACAGACTCATTTTATATATATGTATGTATGTGTATTTAATTTACTTCTTCTTTATCCACCCCCCCCCCGCCCCCCCCCCCACAACATCTTGGATAAATAAATCATGTCTGAGACCTACTTTCATCCGGCTAGTCTGCATAGCCTTCCACGTATCCCAGCAATATCCTTAGTACTTTCGTCATGGAATCTTTGCAACGGCTCTCATCCAATTCCTTCTAAACTGCACTCCATCGGCACTGTCCACACATCTATCAGTTATATGACAATCTTTGTCTGGGTTTGTTATAGTATATCCTAGAAAAAAAATGGTTTGTTACAGTATATCCTAGAAAAAAAATTTTTTGATTAATTATCCGGATTTTGGCAGTATTTTCTCTGGACGAAATGAACCTAAATCCGTTATAGAGCAGATTGATTTTCATTTAAAGTTCATATTGCATCTTACAGGCTGTCAGTTTGCCAAAAGGACATAGGTTAAGGAAGGTTCAGCTCTTGATCTCTGGTTTAAACTCTATACTCCATTCCATGGATTATTCAGTGTCTTGCGTACAGTACCACTTGAGAAAATATGTCCTATGTTAACTAATACAGCGGTATATGTCTTTTATTAATATGTCTCCACAAAATTGAGTCCTGTGAAGACCTAAAAAAAAAGGTTTCCCGTGAAAATCTTAATTTTTTTAATTTAAAAAACAGAAAGGTCATTGCCACATTCTTCCATCTTTTTATTTTTTATTCGTGTCAGATGAAAAGCAGTATCTATCTATACTTCTCATTCATCGAAACAGGCTTTGGGCCACGACGACCCATTCATAAAACTCTTACTCTCTCTCTCTCTCTCTCTCTCTCTCTCATACAATGACAAACGGCTTCGCCCATTCATCACATACATTTTTTTTCTCTCTCTCTCTCATACCATAATTAAGAAATGGGAGTCTCTGCCCATATTAAGAAATGGGTAGTCTCTGCCCATTCATCCTCTCTCTCTCTCTCTCTCTCTCTCTGTCGTGGGTCAGACAAAGGAAGGATGTGCCGGTTACCGCACCCCACCAGATAGGCGATACCCTTGAGAATTTCATGGTCACGCTCCTGGGTATCTCGAGAGGACCCGGGCACTCTGGGGGCATGGTAACGTTAGGATTAAAACCCACGCATGCGTGTTTGAAACAGGTAATGGATGATGCATACGAGAGAGAGAGAGAGAGAGAGAGAGAGGTAAAACCCGCGTATACGCCTTTGAAACATGTAAAGTATAAGTGAGAGAGAGAGAGAGAGAGAGAGAGAGAGAGAGAGAGAGAGAGAGAGAGAGAGCATAGTAACAGTAGAATAGAATTGAAACCCTGCATACGTGTTTGAAACAGGTAAATGAATGAAGCATACATTGTGAGAGAGAGAGAGAGAGAGAGAGAGAGAGAGAGAGAGAGAGAGAGAGAGAAGAGGGCACGCCAGGATCGAGAACCACTTGAATGAAAAATGAAAAACTGAAAGAAAAATTAAAACTGGGAATCACATGAATAACCTTAGCAATGAGAAAGTTATAGTAGAGTTTCGACCTCAATGCTCTCTTGACACCAGTGCAAAATTCGTTTGTTGCCGTCTGAAAAGTACTACAACAACATGTTCACCAGGCACCGGAGTAGAATATCTTCGTTCATAACGTCATTCCGTAATGCGTCTGTGTTTGGAACCGCCTACCGTTCCTTTGAGGTATTGTGTTTTGGTCGTACCCTGTGGAATGCGCTATATCATACCTCTCTTAAGGAACCCCGACCAATATCTGACAGATTGTGACCTTAAGGCGACGCCGTTATCTTTTGGTGACATTTATCTCGCTATTTTTGCCTAAGCAGAATCTGGTTTTCGTATCTGTTTTCAAAGTTGCGAAATATTTTGACTAAAATAGACTGGATCGTCTTGACAGGTAGCTGGAGGAGTTCCGGTGATTACATGTAATGTGAGCAGGACATCAGTCTAAAAATAGTGCCTCGATCATGCAGTTAATCTCTCTCTCTCTCTCTCTCTCTCTCTCTCTCTCTCTCTCTCTCTCTCTCTCGTCAATAGTTCTTCTCTTCTGCGTCCTGTAAGTAATTGTTGAAGGATTATTTTTGTCATGATTTTTTTTGTCGTACATTAGGGCTGCTTATGAATGGAAATTTAAGATTCTCTCTCTCTCTCTCTCTCTCTCTCTCTCTCTCTCTCTCTCTCTCTGTGTGTGTGTGTGTAGGTAATTGTTAAACGATTATTTTAGTGAGGATATTCTTTCATTTCTTTTCTTTTGTCGTAACTTAGGGCTGCTTATGAATATAGTTGGAAAATGTAGGATCTCTCTCTCTCTCTCTCTCTCTCTCTCTCTCTCTCTCTCTCTCTCTCTCTCTCTCGTTAACATTT
>NC_061098.1:14965060-14980060 GCF_015104395.2 Macrobrachium nipponense
AAATGTAACTTTCATGTGTAAAAGACACCTGTTCGTCTGTATTTTATTTATAGTGGTATCATCCACAGCTGACTGTTATTGCTATTTTTTGTAAGTATATTTACAGTAGTAAAGTCTGTTTGATTTTTTATTTAAAATAGATCAAGCAGAAGGCTTTCGATGACCTGCACTGTGTTCCTTGTCAGTCGTGACAAGGAGGACTGTGCAGGTCATCGAAAGCTTTCTGCTTTATACATTTTAAATATCAAAATCAAACAGACATATACTACTGTGGATTTACTTTCCATTTTATCGACTCATGTGATTATGAGTTTTTCTTTGAATTGCTATTTTTGATATTATGTTATACGTACACGTGTGCGCATTATGCAAAATATCTTAACTGGCTTGACAACACCAAAGTCAAGGACCACCTTTTGCAAAGTTTGACGAAGAAGGTCGAAAATTGGACGCTGAAGATAATCCTGACAATGTTTACCGGAGATATTAAGTCAAAATCACGTTCGAGCTAAATATAAATTCTCTCTCTCTCTCTCTCTCTCTCTCTCTCTCTCTCTCTCTCTCTCTCTCTCTCTCTCTCTCTCTCTCTCTCTCTGTTTACATTTAACGAAAACCTGTCAAGAAATAATGGATGGAAACTAGAACTGAAGAGATACAACACATCCCGTTGTGGGAACTATTTTACATACAAGATATGTGACACGTGAAGTAAACTCGGTGTAGAAGAGTTTAAAAGAAAGCCAGACAAAATCATGAGGAGGACACTGTGAATGCACAGTAAAAACCTGCTCCTACAGATAAGTATGGATTCTAATCCTTGTAACTCATATATACCTGTTATGTTATCATCCCATGCGTACGTGACCATTGACACTTACAATTCATTCACAAAACCCCGCTTACTCGAGAGTTCCCTGGGAATATCCTGAAGGGAAATACTACTACATACGCAGAAAAATTGCTTCTTCGTCCCAGAATTGTCCAACAAGTCGAGGCAGCCATATTACGTCAGTTGATGTGGGAATTACAGGATGCCTTCGAAGTCCTCAGGTACCAGTAGATCCTAGGGAGGGAGGGAGGGAGGGAGATGTTAGTCGGGGACCGGTGCATTGTTCATGGGATATATACCCCTCTTATGCCCCATACCCCCCGCTTTTGGGGTATCCGAGCGCGCGCTTGAATATCGGTGTGGCTGTTGTTGACGACGAAGCGGTTGGCCACAGACTGTCTCAGTCAGCTGCTAGCCCGCGCTGTGATCGGACGCGCGACGTAGTAGTTCGAGTCATAAATACGTCAGCATCTGTGAAAGAACAGTTACGATCCGTCCATCGCAAAGATTCCTTTATACTTCCAGTTTTTCATTTTTTTATTATTTGCACACACAGAATCACAACCTCACGCCCACCCCGACAGTGTTCTGCAAAGTCTTAGTGTTTCAGTGACGGCATAATTGTCCAAAAAAGTTATTTTGATCTTGTCGAAGTATATTTTGGCTAAAGCCGTTATTTTAGTGGTGCAGTGTTGTTGGATGTGCTCTGAATTGATCAAATTACTACAGTTTGATCTTGGAGTCAGTTGAAGGGGAAATAAAAAATTCTGCGGAGCGAGCTTGAATCAAGGTATGTATTTTATACATTTTTTCTTTCTTTCATTGCTTGATCTGTGATAAGTTTTTGTTATTGTTCAAACTCTGTAATTTTAAATTATTTCAAGATTTTAAATTATTTCAAGATCCTCTATTTATTGTTCAAACTGTGTAATTTTAAATTATGTGAAGATACCTTTATTTATTTATTTATTTTTTATTTTTATTTTTTCACTTAAATCTGTTCACCCAACTCAACACAGGCCAGCCAGCCCGTCGTATAGGCTTACAGTGTAGCTTTCTCTTTGTTTGCCGAGACACGTAGCACTATATAGGCCTGGTCTAGCAAAGTTTCTCCTCACTTCTTATTTTTGTTTCACTTAGTGAGGTTGTCCTCTTTATTCATTTAAAGAGAATTAATTTTAACGCTTTTTATCGTCCAGTTTTTATCAGATGATTAATGCAATGGCCGTGAGTGAGCTCTCGTGGTACTTAGCTGGGAAAATAATCATTATCTTCCAAAACTACCCTAGGCCTAAATAATTCCCCTGTGGGTCTTCTCACTCGTACTTGATGTTTATTTTTATTTTTTTTTTTTTTTAAGATTTAGGAGAAAATAATTCCCCTGTGGGTCTTCTCACTCGTACCTGGTATTTACATAATATTTTTTTTTAAAGATTTAGGGGAAAATAATCATTATCTTCGCTGTCATCCAAAAGTACCCTAGGCCTAAATAATCCCCCTGTGGGTCTTCTCACTCGTACTTGATGTTTATTTGATTGTTGTTGTTTTTTTAAGATTTAGGGGAAAATAATTCCCCTGTGGGTCTTCTCAATATAATTTTTTTTTTTTAAGATTTAGGGGAAAATAATCATTATCTTCGCTGTCATCCAAAAGTACCCTAGGCCTAAATAATTCCCCTGCGGGTCTTCTCACTCGTACCTGATATTTATTTAATATATTTTTTAAGATTTAGGCGAACTGAACCCCTGAATCCAAAAGTACGCAGGTGGTGCATGATTCGCCAATCCTCTCTTTGAGTTGACGGACTCACCCACCTGCTTCTGTTGGCAAGGGTGGGGGGTGAGGGAGCGTTGCGGGGTGGGGGGGAGGAGGGGGAGGGGAGGGTGGGGTTGGGATGGGCTACCTTGGGTTACAGCACGAAATTCTGGTAGGTTGGGATGATGATGGTCCTGGTCTTTTTACATCTGGAAGGAAATATGAAGCCACGACATGGACCGGATGAAGGATCTTCTAATATCTCAGTTGGGTCAGTTAGGTTTCATCTTTTGAATAATAATAATAACAATAATAATAATTTGAGTCTCATTCTGGATCTAACAAAGTCTATTTACTTTTTTATTAAGTATATATATATATATATATATATATATATATATATATATCTATATATATATATATATATATATATATATATAAAAAATATTTTTGTGTAATCTCGGTATTTAGATGTTCATTTACGAGGGTATTATATACTATATATATATATATATATATATATATATATATATATATATATATATATATATATATATATATAACCTCGGTATTTAGATGTTCATTTACGAAGGTATTGCTTATTGCTGTATCAAAACCCGAGGTAATTTGTGGTTTATCTTTTATCTCCTTTTATTTTTATTTTTTTTTATATTTATTTATTTATAGATAAAGTTTATAACCTTTGCTGCTCTTCTAATACTGGGAAATCATCGAGTGCAGCTTATGTGGGAATAAAAATATTTCTATATAAAGTATGAATTTAACTTTATAAATCCCAAAGGCCTAATATTATAACAGCTTCTGAACTGAGCAAATCGTCCCTCTATGTATAGTGAAACTTTTGAAGAGATCGTGAGATCGCTCCTCTCTCTCTCTCTCCTCTTGTCCTCCTCCATCTCTCTTCTCCTCTCTCTCTTGTGTGTGTGTTGTGTGTGGTGTGTGTAGTATACCTTTGACTCACTCTCTTTCACCAATTTTCTCTCGGGCTTCAAGGATTGAGATATCTTTCTAACTGTGTTAATTAAAGAAAGCGGCTCTCTCTCTCTCTCTCTCTCTCTCTCTCTCTCTCTCTCTTGTCCCTGGTACCATTTTAACGGTTCATGAAATTTCTCCATTGTAAGTCGACAGCGGAAGTTAAAGTCGGTTCATGGCGTAATTGCCTGTTATTGATTCTTTTTATTTTTCTTTTCTATTTATTTATCAACTATTGTCTGGCTGTAGATAAGAGTGGATGTCTGCCCGAAACGTATGATGTATGTATAATACATTGCTTTCAATTAATCTCGTAATGATCGAGTACAGATGGCATTGAAATACACATTACGTGATGTGCAAGTTTTCTCTCTGTATTGTTACAGCGATTTGGAATTCGTCTGTTGAGGGTTGTGACTGAAATACGTTATTATTCAGACTGTTAATATTATCATTCTCGAGTTGATAAAATATAGATGAGAAAATAGAAGAGTATAAAGTATATGTGAACGAGAAGATACCAGAATAAGGAAAGGTTGGAAAATAGGAATAAAGAGGATGATAAAATAAAGAGGAGAAAACAGAAGAGAATAAAGTATATGTGAACGAGAAGATATATGAATAAGAAAAGGTTGGAAAATAGGAATAGAGAGGATGATAAAATAAAGAGGAGAAAACATAAGAGAATAAAGTATATGCGAACGAGAAGATATATGAATAAGAAAAGGTTGGAAAATAGTTATAAAAAATAAAAATAGAGAAAACAAAAGGGAATAAAGTGTAAGTGAACGAGAAGATACATGAATAAGAAATGGTTGGAAAAATACATATGCATAAAGAGGATGATAAAATAGAGGAGAAAATGGAAGAGAATAAAGTATAAGTGAACGAGAAGATACATGAATAAGAAAAGGTTGGAAAAGCGATATAAAGAGAATGATAAAATAGAAGAGGAAACAGAAGAGAATAAAGTATAAGTGAACAAGATGATTCGTGAATAAGAAAAGATTGGAAAAGATATATAAAGAGGATGATACCAGAAGAGAATAAAGTATAAGTGAACGAGAAAATACATGAATGTGAAAATAAAGGTTTGAAAAACAATACCGTGAATAACGAGGGATGAAAATAAGACAAGCCGTTGTTGAAGGAAACGGAAGGGACTTCGGAAAGAATGATAATAAAATAAAGAAGAAAGTAAAAAGCGGGTTACATAGACTAGCCATGTGAACGAAATGACTTGGAAAGATAATAATAAAAAAAGAAGAAGAAGAAGGTGTAGCAATCAGTGGAATCGAAGGAGTTGCAAGAAAGTGGAACTATATAATAGACAGGACATTCCTAAGGAAAGGAAGAATCCCATCCTTCGAAGGATATGATTAAGAAGGATGTCAATGCCTCGGGGACGGAAGTCGGGTGAGGAGTTCCCTTCTCTCTCTCTCCTCCTCCCCCCACTGCGGCCACCACCAGCTGGGTTTTGGGCGGGGGGAGGGGGGTGGGTGGGGGTTGCTGGGTTTTGGGCGGGGTGAGGGGGGTGGGTGGGGGTTGCTGTGGGCGGTTAGGTGAGTCACTGACCCCATCCGACAGGGGCGGAAGGGCATGGCATGGCATGGGGCGAGGATGATGTAAGAATGACTGGGTCTCATGGAAGGGAATTGCTCTCTCTCTCTCTCTCTTCTCTCTCTCTCTCTCTCTCTCTCTCTCTCCGAAGTATTGTTGTGTTTAACAAAAACATTGTATGGACTCTCCTCTCCTCCTCTCTCTCTCTCCTCTCTCCTCTCCTCCTCTCTGTCTCTCTCGCTTATCCAAAGTATTGTTGTGTGTTAACAAAACAATTGTAGGACTCTCTCTCTCTCTCTCTCTCTCTCTCTCTCTCTCTCTCTCTCTCTCTCCTTCCTAAGTATTGTTACATAGGACTCACACGAAGGATTATTTCCCGAAGAAGATAAACAGAAACAATGTCTAAGTTCAGTGTCTTATGCCTACTAGGGGAGATTACTGTAAAAGACTCGCTGCCTTTGTTACGCTGAATGAAATGTCTGGGTGCGGTGGCCCTCGGGGAGGGTCTACTGTGGGGCGACCTCGAGGAGGGTCGTCTGCCCCCTTGGAGGTATCTATTGTGGCCCATCCACCCCAAAAATAGACTATAAGAGACAGGCCGCTGGGATGCTTGTTGGGAATTGAGTTTCCTCGGTGTGTTTGGTAATTGCTTAAATCTCTTCAAATGTAGAGCAGTAATGGGTTTGCAGATTCAGTAAGAAACTTTGACAGGAGAATATAAGCACAACAAAGGTATCTGACCCCAATTGGGTATAGTGGGGTAATGGGTATAACCAAAAGTCACGCCAGTGTTTAGACAGAAAATAAATTATTATTACAATAGTTTTCAAGCTACATTTTCGAATGGATTTTGTTATTATTATCATTTTTTTGCAACTTTGAATATATCTCATTTTTCTTTTAGCAACTTAGTGATCGCTTCAGACTTCTATTTGGGCGATATGTAATGATGTAAAGTTCATAGTGTGTACATTTGAACACATAAACTACAGTGATATATCACAGAGATTGATGGATGAAGTCACTCTATACTAATCCATTTTAAATATTTCACTAAGTGTGAATTTTAATTATTACCCTAAGTCTGAATGATTATGATACAGATACTTAGAATAGAAGGCTCTAAAAAGGCATATATTAGAATCTATATAGTCCAAATACTGTAGTATACTAAAAGACAACCCAATAATCACATTATCCAATTCTCACCTCTTCCTCTTTCGTTCTTCATGTTGGGAATAACGGGAGTGATTTGCATTTTTCAGTCCCACCTGGTTTTTGACGTTTGACTGAGGGTGACCCCAGACCCCAGACCCCAGTCTCTGTACTGAGCGGCGATATGTTGCTGGGTGTTGACTTGAAACTTTGTTGTGTACCCTTCGTGGGATTTTTTTTTTATTTTTTAGTAATTTTCTAGTTTTCCTCCATCCCCTCCCCCCCCTTTTTGGGGGGAAGGAGCAAACGAGATATTCAGTGACTTTTTAAACTTAGTAAGACGTAATTTCCCTTGGTTCTTTTGAGATTATATTGTAGTTTTCTGTAATATTTTTTTTTCTGTACTGAAGACTGTTTTCATTGCAGTGATTTTTATTGTACCAAACGTGATGTATTAGTCCTATTATGGTGTGTGAATAATCATTTTTAGATTAATGCTAATGCAAAGTACCAGTCATTCACAAACTTATAGGAAAAAGATAATTCTATTTTGAATATTGTGTACATAGTCAGAAAGTGTTCTTCTCTATTGTCAGTACTTTACTTATATTACTATAGCCTATTTTTGTTCTTGATTTTTTTACCTTTACTCAAAAGGAATACATTTATTTGCCCTATGTAATTTATCAGAGACCCTTTTCTTTAGCTTATTCAGAAAACAATCTTTTATTTTTATTCGTCTACATCCTATATATAAACCCACCTTAGACCATTTCCTTGATATTTATTAGACCCTATATTCAGAGGACCGGTTTCCTGGATTAATATTCCAGATAGGCGATCTTTAATTAGAAGACACGTTTCCTTTGTTGTTTATTTTTTTTTTCCTTTTTTAATAAGTGAAATCTCTTCTTTCTTTATTTCCCTTGACCTCCTCTTACTCCAAACTAATGAACACCTTAATTAATATTCTTTGGAAGCTTGAATTTCAAGTCAGTGGCCGCTTTGGTGTGTTTGTTCCATATGTATAGGGTTCATCTTCTGAATAATAATAATAATAATAATAATAATAATAATAGTCCCATCGCCAACACCTACATCATAACGCCACGCAGGACCTATCACTAAGGCCTATATGCACCTTTATTTGGCAGACTTTATCTGTACGTCATTTATTTTTAGTCATAAATACAAGGTGTCCATAAAGTCCCATTACCTTTACAATTATTTATTACTTGTAATGGTACTGAGACTTTATTTACACCCTGTATTTAAATTCCCAGTACCATTACAAGTACTTATTACTTGTAATGGTACTGAGACTTTATGGACACCCTGTATTTAAATTCCCAGTACCATTACAAGTACTTATTACTTGTAATGGTACTGAGACTTTATGGACACCCTGTACATGTGGGAGATGCGTGTCTTGTTATCTGTAGTACCTATATACCTGTATCAAGAACTTTCTCATAAGACCTTTCTTTACAGTTAGATGTTATATCTTTATACGGGTGTATACGGGTGGCTAGTTTTTTTTCTGTTAAGAGATAAAGTAAGTCAACTGAAATAGGTTTGGACTGTTAACGAGAGAGAGAGAGAGAACGCCTACGTGACTTCCTTACTGAGGAGGAATTCTTCTTCTTTCCTCCCAGTTGCTGCTACTCGGACCGGTGCATGTTGAGCAACCGCTCTCTCTCTCTCTCTCTCTCTTCTTCTTCTTCTTCTTCTTCTTCTCATTTATCTGCGTTCTTGTCTGATAATTCTCAAATGTCATCGTTCGAATTAAACTGTTGTTAGATGAAATATTTAAGCGTCAAAGAGAGAGACTTCCCATTGACTCGTCTGTCTGTAGAGCGGCTTTGTCAGTATATGTACATTTCAAGGTCACGCTTCCCTGATGCAATCTGGGAGCGGTTAAGAAAAGTCTGCGGACTGAACACTCCCACATTCGGATACATTGGAAAAAAGGTGAGGTTTGGTCTAACGAGTCTTTGAGACATCCTAATCCTTGTAACTCCTTGTAACTCTCACGGATTCACGCAGCACGCAACCTTATCACCTCCCCAGCAGTCAGGCATCCTGTCCACATCATCCCTTGCCTCTCTAACGCAAGCAAGCAAAGCGCTGCTTTTCGCTGCTTTGGAACTGTCATATAGGTCATTTCCTGTCTCTGCTCGTCTTTTGTATGGTACGCTGACTAAAGAGAGCAGTTTTACTGGCCTTGTTTACTGGATGTTGAATCTTCTCTTACAGTTACTTACTGTAACTGTTCAGCACGGTATCCAAGATGTAAGTTGGAATAGTCAGTAAGATATATACAGTGGTTTTTGGTGCGTCAATTTTTTTTTTTTTTTTTTTTTTTTATAGTTCTTGGTTGTTTACCTTTTAATCTGAACATGTACAATAGACTTTTTATGATAATATATTGTAAGGTTCTTGGTCAAATACCTTTGCATTCAACCTCGTTCATCAGACTATTTTTATGGTAATATATTATAAAGTTTTTGGTCAAATACCTATTGCTCATGAAAATATATATTATAAAGTTCTTGGTCAAATACCTTTTAATTTAACCTTGTTCATTAGACTATCGTTTATGATGATATATTATAAAGTTCTTGGTCAAATACCTGTTAATCTTATCTTTTGCATTACAAATTTTTATTATGCTATTATTAGGATATTATTCAGTTCTTTGCTAGCTACAGTTTTTTTAATTTAATCCTGTGCATTACAAGTAATTTTTAAATTAACTGTGTAATATATTATAGTATTATTATCTGGTAATATATTACTCACAATTGTATATGTTCTCTAATATGATTGCCATCAATAAATGATGCTGGTGTGTGTATATATATATACATATATATATATATATATATATATATATATATATATATATATATATATATATATATATATATATATATAGATAGATAGATAGATAGATAGATAGATAGATAGATAGATAGATAGATAGATAAATGAATCTGGTAACACGTTGTCATATTGTCGTTAAAGATATTATTCGCTGACACCTATATTTTCCTAATAAGAAGCCATTATCAAAATAGCTGAGGGAAAGGGAACACGAGAAGGCTATTGGCATAAGCCCATGCATTCCATGTGCATCTCATCAGTCTGCTTTTAATGCACTTCTGCATTCTTCTATGCACGGGTCTCAGATCGGTCACGAGTGCTCGAGTGTTGTATTTTAAATTGAAAGTGTTGGGAAGTCATGATTTTTTAAATTTATTTTTTTTTATTGTGAAATTCAGTCAATGATAACTTTCACATTGGTTAATTTGAGTAAAAATGAAATTTAATGTGAAAAGTTTTAAAATGAAGTTGTTCATGGGTTAAATTTGGAGAAGGTGAAGTTGTGAAAGCAAGTGAAACTTCACATGAAACAAGTCTTAAAATGAAGTTAGTTATGGACTAAATTGGAAGAATGTGAAGTTGTGAGAACAAATGAAACTTCACATGAAACAAGTTGTAATATGAAGTTAGCTATTGACTAACTTGGAAGAAGGTGAAGTTGTGAAAAAAATGAAATTTCACATGAAACAAGTTGTGAAATGAAGTTATTTATGGACAAAATCCGAAGAATGTGAAGTTCCAAGAACAAATGAAACTTGAAATGCCACAAGTCTTAAAATAAAGTTAGTTATGGGTTAAAATAGTAGAATGTGAAAGATGTGATATGATCACTTTTATTATTTCAGGTTCGTAAGATCTTACATATCGTCTCTAATCTAAACGAAATATTTCTCATTTTGAGTCCCTATAAAGTTGTGTTTTATGTCGCTTCTCATCTTAACGAATTATTATTTACAATTTTTTTTCTATTTTCTGTAAAGTTATCTTGTATGTCAACGAATTGTTGACTAATTTTTCTAAGTTTCTCTATAAATTTCCTTAAGCTATGTTCGGTGTCGCCTCTAATCGTAACGAATTCTGTAACTAATTACCTTACTAATATTGAATATTGCATACTGTTATTAATTTCTTAACAAGTACTATGCTTAACGGATCATTTACTAAATTTGATATCTCATGTAGGCCAGCCCTGTGAGAGCTGAAAGGTCAGCTCAGTGGTCTGGTTAAACTTAATAATAATAATAATAATAATAATAATAATAATAATAATGTTCTAAAGGGTCCACAATAATACGAAGTGTAAAAAGTCCGTGTATAATTTTGAAGACTTTACAGAAAGCTTTCGAACCCTTCCCTGGGTTCATCTTCAGTCCAAAGATGAACCCAGGGAAGGGTTCGAAAGCTTTCTGTAAAGTCTTCTTAAATTATACACGGACTTTTTACACTTCGTATTATTGATAGAGAATTTTTGCCTACTAATAAATAATAATAATAATAATAATCTCATATAAAATGCTAAAAGTACAGCAAGTCGGAAATGTGTTGTGTTGATATCTGGGCAGGACGTTTTTTAAACCCAGGCAAAATTCCCTAATTGGCCTCAGACCATTGTAATCCTAATTGTTCGTAACTTTCGTGTTGAACAGGACACGAGATTATCAGTAGGAAATGGTCGTTGGCGGATGGGGCTTTCTAGTATCGTGTTATATTCCTTTATTCATGCGTTTTTTTTTTTTTTTTTAATGCATCGTTTGTTGTCATTGACGTCAGACGCAGATAAAACGTATTTTCCGCAAGGCGACTTTTGTGCGTCTCTCTCTCTCTCTCTCTCTCTCTCTCTCTCTCTCAATCTCTCTCTCTCTCTCTCTCTCTCTCTCATCTTTTCCCTCCTTTGCCAAATTTTTGTGAAGTTGGATGAGTGGTTTATCATTATATTTCAGTTTCTCAGAGATAATATATTTTCATATGTTATCGATGTTGGTACTCTTGAATATTCGCCTTATTAATTGTATTAAGTTATTTTTAGGCAAATTATATTATATATATTATATATATAGTATATATAATATAGATATATATATATATTATATCTATACTATCTATATATATTATAATCTATATATATATATATATTATATATAATATATATATATATATAAACTTCTATTCCTACAAGTAACAATAAAGTCATTTTTCTGTATTCCTGTGTATTTAAAACTCTCTCTTTTCTATCCCCACCCACGCAGCCTGCCTCCGCCCATCACCACGGCCTCCAGCGCTATCACCGCCCGGACCCTGCCTCGGCTTCCCCCCCGGGCTCCTCCCCTCCCCCGCCCCCTCCTCTACAACCACCCACGGTGCCTTCGGGATCCCCACCTTGCGGGTTCCCTCCCGTCGCAGCCACCGCTACCGCCGCCGCCGCCGGCAGAATGCACCAGACGGCCGTGCCCTCCGCTGTGTGGCAGCGGAGGACCAACAAGATCATTGCCGTGGGCATCACCATCATCGGCCTGACGATGATGTTGTCCCTCATCCCCCAGTGCATCTTCATCGGGGTCGTTTTCGTCTCCTGCTCCCTCATGTGAGTCCCGGGAGCAAATTCACTAGGGGTAGCTAGACTAGCATTGCATCAGCACCTAGGTTAGGTTAGGTTGAGCTAGGTTAGGTTTAGGTTAGGTTTAGGGTATGTTAGGTTAGGTTAGATTAAGTTGGGTTAGGTTAGGTTGGGATAGGTTAGGTTTAGGGTATGTTAGGTTAGGTTAGATTAAGTTGGGTTAGGTTAAGTTGAGTTAGGTTTGGGCTGGGATATGTTAAGCTAGGTTTGGGTTGGGGTAGGTTAGGAGTGGTTGGAATAGGGTAGGATTGGGATAGGTTAGGTTAGGTTAGGTTGGGTTGGATTTGGTTTGGGATAGGTTAGGTTAGGTTAAGTTTAGTTAGGTTGAGCTTGATTAGGTTAAGTTGGGTTGTGTTAGGTTAGGTTAGGTTGAGTTAGGTTTGGGCTGGGATATGTTAAGCTAGGTTTGGGTTGGGATAGGTTAGGAGTGGTTGGAATAGGGTAGGATTGGGATAGGTTAGGTTAGGTTAGGTTGGGTTGGATTTGGTTTGGAATAGGTTAGGTTAGGTTAAGTTTAGTTAGGTTGAGCTTGGTTAGGTTAAGTTGGGTTGGGTTAGGTTAGGTTAGGTTGAGTTAGGTTTGGGCTGGGATATGTTAGGTTAGGTTAGGTTGTGCTGGGTTCGGTTAGGTTGGATTAGTTTAAGTTGGGATAGGTTAGATTGGGTTATTTTAAGCCAGGATAGGTTAGGTTGGGTTAGTTTAGGCTTAGGTTAAGTGCTGTCTATTTTCGCTAACAATACGGACAGTACGGTCACTTCTCATCGACTTAACTCTTTAGGCTATATACCACCTTAGCAACCTCATTGCAAAGTTATATTCAGACTAAATACATTCAATCATAACCCGCTTTGTGACCTGACAGAA
Organism: Macrobrachium nipponense; assembly: GCF_015104395.2. Lineage (NCBI taxonomy): Eukaryota > Metazoa > Arthropoda > Malacostraca > Decapoda > Palaemonidae > Macrobrachium > Macrobrachium nipponense. The sequence goes on from NC_061098.1 coordinate 14,977,717, forward strand.
CACCTAACTTTAATTCTGAACGAATTCACTTCATTTTTAGTGCCATTAAATCTCCCTCACACCATCTTCTAATAATCTTTGTAATCATCTATATTTCCAGATGGCTTGGGTGGATGACTGTGAAGGAGAAGAAGGTGGAACCTCCTCGCCCTGAGGAACACCCGGCATCTCCTGTGCTCTTCTTGGTCGCTTCTCATCATCTTCGGCAGGTAAGGCGCAATTATGTTTTCGCTTACTCAGGGAGTAAGCCTACAAACGACTTTGTTGTCCTTGTTTTTGTTGGGGGGGTTAGGAAAGCCCTATGGAAGAACCTAAAAAGGTCTTAAAAAGGTGTTTTGAGTTGAGTTAAAGATACAGGAAATTTAAGATAGGATATTTATGATTTATTTATTAGAATGAAAATGTAAAAAATATATAATGTGCATGGTAAGCAGTACAGAACAATTATTTATAATCAAACATAGCATATATATTTTAATTACAGAACAAATATTACTAATAAAACATAGCGTATATATTTCAATTTTTGCTCTATTTGACCGTAGATTTTAGCAAGTGCCCCGAGTAAGCAGGAGGTCGGATCACGCCTGAATGTCTTTGCGTTTGTTTTCCAAGCATTTAATTGTACTTTTCCAGTTTATTCGCCTTGAATATTACGTTGATTTTAACGGTTTTTTTTTTATATATATAATTTGGCACGGACTTGTGTTCTTGTATCACCATATTTCTTCCTGACGTTTTCATTCCACCTTCCCTCTCTCATTACTCTTTATTTTAACGCAACATTATTCATTTCCTTACTTTGCAATGGCGTTCTTACCTTGTTACCTTACTGAGCGTCAGTATCCATACGGCAACGCCCCCAATGATAGTGGCGTCCTGATCTTACTACGTATTTCATAATGACGTCATTGTCATGGTATACTATTTGGCCCGGTAGAGGTGTTCCTTGTCTAACCTTTTCATGATACCCCGTTTGTTCCTCATAAACGTTTCATGCTAATATAATCCTTCGATTATGCGTCAGAATGGACTACGCAATGTGTCTACTGTAGGATCGTAAGCCGCACCGTTCAGTCTCTCCACTTTTATCTCCGTCTCCTTGCCTCTTTGTACGTCGTGTACATTTCTCTCTCGCGTCTCTCCTTCTTCCTTGATCATTATTATATCCTTCCCTCCCCCTCTCTCCCTCTCCCTCTCCCTCTCTCCTTCGCGCACCCCCTCCGTCACGTCAGCGACGCGACGCGAGAAGTGGGCGTGCTAGCGAGGGCAGAATGATTTTTCGAAGGCGTCGTTCCACATTAGGTAAGGAAATCACTCCGTTTCTATTGACGTCTCTAAACGAGTCTTGTTGTTAAGTAAAAACGTCCTCTTCAGCCGTTCTCTGTGACCTTCCCTGAACTCCCTACCCCTTCCCCCTCTCCATCTCCTCCCTCCCCAGGTGTTTAGGGAGAGAGAGAGAGAGAGAGAGAGAGGACTGCTCCCTTAGCTCATGGGGTTACATGATGACGGTCAGCTGACGAACGGGGTGGTGAATTCGAGGTCAAAAGTCTTTCCCTTCCGTAAACAGTCATTTGACGTGCTTTTAAAGATTTAATTAAAAAAAAAAAAAGTAAATAAATAAAAAGCCAGGGGAGGGATCACCCAGGCGGGTGAGGAATCCCAGTTCGAACTGCCCCCCCCCCCTCTCCCCCCTGGGAGGTAAGATATAATCGGGACAAACTGGTTTGGCTCACTGTAGCCACGCTGTATCCAGTGTCATGAATAAAGGTTGGGTATCATCGGGCAGTGCTGTTTTCATGATGGCGCCCTATGTAGCTGCTGTTGTGTTGTTTGTTTCTGCAAACATTGTGTGTATACACAGTGTATAAGCAAACGAATACCACAGGGAAAAGACAGGCTTCTGGAGCGCTTTCTCGTAAGTGTTTATTCACGCATCGTCGGGGCACGAATGAGTTACCCATACAGTTAGAAAGGTTACAAGGTCAACAACAAAAAAAGCGCTTGGTACTGACTTTCAAGATCCTGTCATTTTCCTCCTGTCAAACCTCTCAAACCTCATTGTTATTCATTTTCCTTCCTTCGGCCCAAATTGTCGTATAATATTCTTCTAATAAGCGGATGGAATTCGTCTTGGTGTTCATTCAGCTGTCAAAATGGCTAAAGCCGCCACTCGCTTTGCATGCAATGTAGACTCACTCGATTAGTAAAATACTGACGTGACAGCCATTAACTTCCACTGCATTCATAGTTACGTAAAGTAAATCACTTGGCGTGAAACCAATGTTCGTTCTTGTTTGTGTGATTGTCATTGAAACCATCGTATTACGACAAGGAATAATTA
>NC_061098.1:14985060-14990060 GCF_015104395.2 Macrobrachium nipponense
TATATTTCCACATCTATCCGTGAATCGAGTGATTTTTCAACGTAGTGGCATTTGACGATTCCAAATCTTTATATAGGTAGTCCTTATTCGCTTATAATATTCACACCATTTATAGTTTTATAGTTTAAATAAGTAGAAATAAGTTTGTATTTATTTAGGGGGGTGTAGTTTTTATCGATTTTTGTTCCATTTGTTAGATTTATTCTCTCTCTCTCTCTCTCTCTCTCTCTCTCTCTCTTGTACTGATGCATAGCAATGCATTTCTTCAGAACGACGTTGTAAATATTTTGAATGAGCTACCATCATACGTTATACTTTCACTATTTTTATTTATCTATTTTTAACCCCGCACCTCCTTATTTATATTATCTAATCGGTTTATGTCGTTCTCTTTCATCACGCCATCTCGTCGTATCCCTCTGTCTCTCTAATCTTCTCTCACCTCCCTCTCTCTCTCTCTCTCTCTCTCTCTCTCTCTCTCTCTCTCTCTCTCTCTCTTTGTTCGCTTTGCTCTCGCTCCAATTGAACCCGAATTGTGAGGGAAGCTTGCATGCAACGGCTGCTGCTGCAGGGGCCTGTTTATTCACGGGCCACTACCCCCCCCCCCCCCCCCCCGTGGGATGTGAGGTCCAACATCTCCCCGCCCTACCCCCACCCAACCCCACGTCAATCCCTGGCAATTCTTCCCTCTCGTCACCGCTATTCGATTCTTAGATATTTCTTTCCATTTTTTTTTTCTTATCCTTTATTCATTTCCTTCCCCCATCTATTCTTATTGAAGACTTTCTTTCCATTCATTCTCCTTAAACCGCCGCCCCCCCCCACACCCGCGCCTACAACAAGCAACCACGGTACCTCCCCCTCCCCCCAGGGCACTAACACAACCTGTGCAGGAGGAGATCCTTAACAGAGAGACCAAGGGTGAGACCCATCCTCCTCTCTCTCTCTCTCTCTCTCTCTCTCTCTCTCTCTCTCTCTCTCTCTCTCTCTAAAGAAGCTTCTGCTGGCTCCTCACTATGCAGTAGTAATATTTGAATGGAGTTTCTGGGATCTGTCTCTCTGCGGTGTTTATAATACCTCGTTTCCAAAGTTCCATCTCTAATTCTCTAGAGATTTTGCATAATTGTGATTGAATTTCTCAGTGAAGACTGGATTTCTCAATAAAGACTGAATATCCTAAAGATGACTTGTGAGTTGTGATTTAATTTCTCAGTGAAGACCGGATTTCTTAATGAAGACTGGATATCTTAAAGATGACTGTTGTGGTTGAATTTCTCAACGATGAGTGGATTTCTGAATGAAGACTGAATACTCGGAAAATGACTGTTGTGATTGAATTTCTCCTCAATGAAGACTGGATATCTTAAAAATGACTGAATTTCATTGTGATGACAGCGTATAATGCTGTATGGGCCACGCCCCTTGTAGCTCTCAGACACGCCCCCATGCAAATTTCAGCCACGGCCCGGAAGTGGCCTGTGTTGTTGGCATGATCATGGTTTACCTTAACCTTAAATAAAAAATAAAAACTACTGAGGCTAGAGGGCTGCAATTTGGTAAGTTTGATGATTGGAGGGTGGATAATCAACAGATCAATTTGCAGCCCTCTAGCCTCTGCAGTTTTTCAGATCTGAGGGGAGGCGAACGGAAAAAGTGCGGACGGACAGACAAAAACTAAAAATCTACTCATGTTTGCCATGTGATTTCCAGTTCGTACTAAGCCCCCAGCCCAGTTAATTTTAAAGGAAAAAATAATGTTTACTCGAGAAACATTACCGTCGATCAAAGAGTCAAATCATAACCCTTTTTTGCATTTACAGTAATTGTCAAAGTTGTCAGCCGTGAAAGAACGATGCAGATTACCCTTAAATGATTGATTGTGCTCACGATCCTCCGCTTGCATCCTCCTACGTCATTATCCCGTGATCTCGTTATCTTTTTCTTCCCTCGGGAGATTCTCACTTTTTTTATTGTTTTTTTTATTCTTGCGTTTGTTTTGCTTTAATATTTTGCGTCTGTTCTATTGTCCTTTCCTGCGTTTGAGTGTATCTTTTACTCCAAAAGAAAACATTCCCTATCACATTTTTAAAACTTTTTTGAATAATAATAATAATAATAATAATAATAATAATAATAATACCCCGTAGGGTGGGTAGTGCCTCCAGTGTACCTCATGCGGTGCCGCCCTACATGGGCATTACTTAAGGTTCTTTGCAGCGTGCCATCCGACCCTAGCTGTTGCAACACCATTCCTTCTTCTTCCTCTTCTTCTTCTTCTTCTTCTTCTTCTTCTCGTCCTGAAGACATTAGCTTTTCCGCTTGGGCAGCCAAGCGCTCAGAAAGCTTTTGTGTATAATGCCGTAATTATATTATTCGGTGCTTGAACGGATTTGCGATTTGCTTTTGTTTTGATTTTTATTTTTTTGCTCTCGTGTCTTATGTTATTTTTTTTTTCTCTCTCTCTTATTAATTCGGTGCTTGAACGGATTTGCGATTTGCTTTGTTTCATTTTTGCTCTTCTCTCTCTCTCTCTCTCTCTCTCTCTCTCTCTCTCTCTCTCTCTCTCTCTCTCTCTGTTGAAGACAGCTGAAAAATGTCGACATGGCTTGATGAAGAATGATTGGGTGGTTAACCGAGATTTTCTCTCTCTCTCTCTCTCTCTCTCTCTCTCTCTCTCTCTCTCTCTCTCTCTCCTCTTCAGACAGTAGGAGATATATTTACCTGCAAGAATATAATGCTATTTCCAATCTCAGGTACCTAACTTGACAAGGACGTTAAAGTCTCGTGAATCTGTATAACTATAAAACTTCCCAAATTGTATAACATCGAGAAAAAAATCAATTCTGTTTCGCTACGTCGCGGTGCAAGGTATCTCCCCCCCCCCACCCCCCACCCCCCCACCCCCCCCGGCTCCTGCGCAGCGAAACAATAGACCTTCGGGAGACTTCCATGAGAACCCCCCCCGCCCCTTCTTCCCCCCTCACTGCATATTCCCCTTACCGCTGATTTTCGAGTTGCACTCATCCTTGGTAGGTACCACCTCCTCCTCCTCTCTTCCCCCTCCCCCCTCACCAACCCGACCGACCGTTGTATTGCCAGGGATAAATATGCGTAGTCCTGTACCCCCTCACCTCACCTTCAGATAGGAAACATCCTTACCTCTCTACCTCTACCTCCCATACCCAGGTCCCTAGCTCCTTACCTCCTTACTTCTCTACCTCTCCATCTCCCATACCCAAACAAACGTTCTCCAGGTCCTTACCTTCCTACCTCCCTAGCTCCTTACCTCTCTCCCTCCCATACCCAAACAAACCTTCTCCAGGTCCTTCTACCTCCCTACCTCCTTACCTTCTTACCTCCCTTACCTTCCTACCTCCCTTACCCAACCTTGCCTCCCCCAGGTCCCGACAAAAACAAAAAATTCTGAGAGAGACCTTTTTGCAAGTCGATGTCGTCGACTGACACTGGACAGAGGACACCAGGTTTTTTTTTTTTTTTCTTTTTTTTCCGATTGCTAGAATGTCGGACAGAATCACTTACATCATGACAATGAAACAATGATATATTATAAGAAGTGCTCCGTAGTAGCTGTGAGTTCAAAGAGCAGTTAATGCTTTAAAAGCCTTTCGAAAGCAGGCATTGCTTGGGAAGCAGTGGTGTGTCAATGGAAGGAGGACAAATTCCATGTTTCCAGACCTGGATTTATCTGGCTTTATTTCGCCGTACTGGAAGATTCGAAGTTTTTTTTTTTTTTTTTTTTTTTTTTTTAGCTTGGTCATATTTTGTAGAGGTATTATTTTCTCTTGACTTGCAGTTGACGGGCAGTTTACCTTTAGTATTGTTTTATATCTAATTACCATTGTATATTTTATGGTTACCATAGTGTTGCATAATTTATTATAGTTCCTAACAATCTCGATATGTATGCAACTATAAACAGGCAAACAGATAAATGAAGGAGTTAAAGAAAATATAAGTAGAATAAATAAAAAAATACATCCAACGATAAACAGGCAGTGAGATAAAAGAAGATAAAGAAAATATGATTAGAATATATAAAGAAAAAGATAAATAAAATAAATGAATGAGGTAAAGATAATATAAGTAGAATAAATAAAAAAAATAAAATATATACAACGATAAACGGGAAGCGAGATAAAGAAGAAAAAGAAAATATGAATAAAATGAAAAATAAAAAATAAAAAGCTAGATAATGTTCCGCGAAGAAATGAAGAAAATATGCTTTGGAAGGACAGAGCGAAGGCTGGTTTTGTTTTTATACTCTTCCTGTATGCTTGCACGAACGGAAAGGCCACGCCCCCTTTTGGGATGCTGAATAGGCAGACTTTCGAAGTTTTTAAATTAATCCAGTTTATTTTCCATCACTGAGACGTCTAAGTTTGGTGATTTATTTGCAATAATAAAATCCAAGTGGATCTTTCTTGTTTGTCCGCCCCGGCTGGGGCAGCAGGGGCAGGGTAGGTAGGGGTCAGAAGGCTAGGGAAGACATGACACATCCACCCTCCTCCTGCAAACCTGTTTGTCCATCCTGGGTGTGGCGGGTTAGGTATGGATTCTAGAGGGTAGGTGAGACATGACACACTCACCCTCCTCCTCCAAACCTGTTTGTCCACCCCGGGTGGGGTGGGGTAGGTAGGTGATCGGGAGGGTAGGGAGACATGACACATCCACCCCTCCTCATGCAAACCTGTTTGTCCGGCCCGGATGGTAGGGGAGACATGACGGGGCAGCGCCGGGTTCCAGCACGACGTAGCACACGCCATCAAGCTCGTTTGTAATAAAATGGTCGTAATCTTAAAAGCAAGCTTAATTAAAGTACTAAAGTAAAACTAGTGTAGTTAACTTCCAAAAAAAAAATCTGTTTATTTCGGGCTTAGGATTCAAGGTATTTCGGACTTTTTATTAAAAGTAACTGATACTTCAGAAATATCTCGTTAATGGATTACGGTGATCTGGTAGAGGTATAGCAGCAGAGGCGC